>NW_007062460.1:0-573 GCF_000164805.1 Carlito syrichta
TTAAGTCAGCTGGCTAGCTAAGTAGCTAGCTATTTAAGTCAGGTAGTTATGTCAGCTAGCTATCTAGTAAAGTCAGCCATTTAAGTTGACTACCTAGCTAGATGGCTAGCTAGGTAGACAGTTAGTTATTTTAGCTAGCAAATCCAGCTGTCTAGATAGGTAGTTAGCTAGTTAAGTCAGCTAATTAAATCAGCTGGCTAGCTAGTTAAGTCTGCTAGTTATGTCAGCTGAATAGCAAGTTGCCTATCTAGTTAGATAGCTTAAGTCAGCTGACTAACCAACTGACTAGCTTGTTGTCACCTGGTTAGCTAGGTAGTTAGGTAATTATGTCAGCTGGCAAGCCAGCATGATATGTAGATAAATAACTAGTTTAGTCAGCTGGCTAGCCACCTGGCTTGCTAAAGATATCAGCTAGTTAAGTCTGCAGGCTAGCAGCTGGCTACTAGTTAAGTCAACTAGTTGAGTCAGCTGTCTAGCCAGCTGGCTAGCTGGTTAAGTCAGCTTGATCAAGTTGCTAGAAAAATGGCTTGCTAGATAGCTAGCTAGTTAAGTCAGCAGGATAGCCACCATGAT
>NW_007062461.1:0-413 GCF_000164805.1 Carlito syrichta
CTCACCGGGCCACGTCTACACCACCCTCCAGAGACCCAGTACTCACCGGCCATGTCTACACCACCCTCCAGGGGACCCAGGACTCACCAGGTTACATCTATACCACCCTCCAGGGACCCAGGACTCCCGAGGCCGCGTCTACACCACCCTCCAGAGACCCAGGACTCACCAGGCCACGGTCTACACCACCCTCCAGAGACCCAGGACTCACCAGGTCATGTCTACACCACCCTGCAGAGACCCAGGACTCACCAGGTTACATCTATACCACCCTCCAGGGACCCAGGACTCCCTAGGCCGCGGTCTACAACACCCTCCAGAGACCCGGGCTTCACCGGGCCACGTCTACACCACCCTCCGGGGACCCGGGCCTCACCGGGCCACGTCTACACCGCCCTCCGGGGACCCGGGCC
>NW_007062462.1:0-1544 GCF_000164805.1 Carlito syrichta
CTTAACTGTACCCCACAAAACCATAATAAAAATTACTGATTAATGAAAAAAAAAAAAAAACCTGGAAAAGCAAGACCACAAAAACCCTAATTTCAGCAGAAGAATCCAGATCACCAAAGTAAAAGGCCATAGAAGACATTCAGGACATAGAAGACAAAAAGATGATACAAAAAATCAATGAAACAAAAAGCTGTTTCTTTGAAGGATAAACAAGATCGATGGCCCCTAGCTAGACTGACCAAGAAAAAGAGAGAAAAAGCCCAAATAAACACAATCAGAAACACAAAAGATGAAGTCACACCTGATCCTGAAGAAATACAAAAGATCATTAGAGACTACTATGTACACTTGTATGGAAACAAACTTGAAAACCTTTCAGAAATGGAGGATTTTCTGTCATCACACAACCTGTCTAGGTTGAAACAAGAAGAAATTTAGACCCTAAATAAACCAATAACAACCAAGGAAATTGACTACATAATAAGAAAACTACCAAAAAAAAAAAAGCCCAGGACCAGATGGCTTTCCAGCAGAATTCAACAAGACATTTAAGGAGGGGCTTATACCAATCTTACTGAAGGTATTCCAGGCAATTGACAAAGATGGAACGCTCCCCAAATCATTTAACAAAGCTAACAACACATAGATACCCAAGCCAGGTAAAGACCCAATAAAGAAAGAGAACCACAGACTAATCTCTTTGATGAACATAGATGCTAAAATTCTCAACAAGAACCTAGCGAACTGGATTCAACAACACATTTCAAAAATCATCCATCATGACCAAGTTGGTTTCATCCCTGGGATGCAAGGCTGGTTCAAGATTCATAAAACCATAAATGCAATTAAATACATCAACAAATGTCAAAACAAAAATCACATGATTATATCATTTGATGCAGAAAAAACTTTTGATAAAATCCAACACCCCTTCTGATAAAATCCGAACATCTAGACATATGGGGAACATACCTCAAAATAGTAAAAGCCATCTATGAGAAACCCACAGCCAGCATACCCCTAAATGGATAAAAACTGGAACCATTTCCCCTGAAAACTGGAACAAGACAAGGATGTCAACTCTCACCCCTCTTCTTCAATATAGTACTGGAAGTCCTGGCTAGAGCAATCAGAGAAGAGAAGGCAATTAGGGATATTCAAATAGGAAAAGAGGAATTCAAGCTATCTCTCTTTGCAGATGACATGATTGTATACCTTGAAAACCCAAAAGAATCTGTCAAAAACATTTTACACAGATAAAGGACTTTGGCAAAGTCTCAGGATATAAAATAAATGTGCAAAAGACAATTGCATTTCTTTACACCAATAATAAACAAACAGAAACCCAAATAAAAACCACAATTCCATTCACAATAGCCACAAAAATAATGAAATACCTTGGCATCTTCCTAACCAGAAACGTGAAAGACCTTTACAATGAAACTACAAAACACTGCTCAAAGAAATCAAAGATGACACAAACAAATGGAAAAATATCCCATGCTCATGGATTGGAAGAATCAACATTGTGAAGATGTTCATCG
>NW_007062462.1:2066-6438 GCF_000164805.1 Carlito syrichta
AACCATCAAGAGAGCAGGGAGACAACCTACAGACTGGGAAAAAGTATTTGCCAACTCCAGGTCTGTCCAAGTCTTAACATCTTGGATCTACAAGGAACTCAAATGTGCTGAAAAGAAAAAAATAAACAGCCCCATTATAAAATGGACAAAATATATGAACAGACAATTCTCAAAGGAAGACATCCGAGCAGCCAACAGACACATGAAGAAAGGTTCAACCTCACTAATCAACAGGGAGATGCAAATCAAAACCACACTGAGATACCACTAACTCCAGTCAGAATGGCAATTATCAATACCTCAGAAGATAACAGTTGCTGGAGAGGGTGTGGCAAAAAGGGAAATCTTCTACACTGTTGGTGAGAGTGTAAAATAGTGCAACCTCTGTGGAAAACAGTATGGCGATTCCTAAAAGCTCTAAATATTGACCTCCCATATGACCCCGCAATGCCCCTACTGGGAATATAGCCTGAAGAACTCAAATCACTCTATACAAAAGATACCTGCACACATATGTTTATTGCAGCATTGTTCACAATAGCAAGAACCTGGAAGCAACAATGCTTCCCATCAAAAGAGGACTGGATTTTTTAAAATGTGGAACATATACACAATGGAATACTGTTCAGTCATAAAAAAGAACAAAATCATGAATTTCACAGCAACCTGGATGGAACTAGAGTCTATAATACTGAGTGACCTCTCACAGAAACAAAGATCTGAGTATCACATGTTCTCACTCATATAGTAGACGTTGAACATCCAACGTAATACTATAAGAAGATGACTGACAGTGGTGGGAAACTATGGGGGGGGAGGAAGGGAGATGGGAATAACGGTAGTAAATATCTGTCTGGGGTTGGGTAGACACCTCTTATCAACAAGGGTGCCTGAATGAAGCATGTTTGTATACCTAACCCTTAACTGTACCCCACAATGTCATAATAAAAAATATTGATTAAATAATGTCCCAATGATTAGCCCTTTTCCATAAAGTTCGCTCAGTAACAGGCCCACCTCTGTTATCAGTGAAACAGTGGCTATCACTCCTCTGTGTTGGGTGTCTCAGTGACCAGTCCTCTTTGTGGGTTGTCCCTTGTAAGCCCACATTTGTAATGAGTGAGCCAGTGATTGTTCTTTATCTATTAGAGGTGACCCAGGGACTGGGCCTCACCTGAGATGGATGCCTCAGTGACTGGGCCTACAATGTGTTGGGTGCCCCAGTGACTGGACCTCCTCTGTGATGCCTAACAGGTGACATGACCCCTCTTAATGTGTGTTCCTGTGGCAGGCCTTTCCCCGAACCCTCAACACAAACACAACCCAAAGTCAACTCTTAACCTGTTCAACACTAGTCCTAAACTCAACCCTTAACCCTAACCCATACCCTAACACCAAACCCTTAACCAAATCCCTAACACTATCCCACTCCTAACCATATGCCTTGACCCTTGACCCCTGATCCTCAAACCCAATTCTAACCCTAACCTAACCCTAACCCCAACCACTACCCCAACCCCTAACCACTAACTCCTAACCCGATTCCTAACCCTTAACCCTAATCCTAACAAAAAGACAGGAAAAAACCTTGAAGAGATGAATGATTACTTTAAGAGACCAAACCTAAGAGTAATTGGATTCCCTGAGGCAGAAAGAGAGACAGAAACTACGCTGGAACAAGCATACCATGATATTATTCAAGAAAACTTCCCTCATCTCATCAGTGATTCAAAAAAATCAAAACAAGAGATTCAGAGAACCCCTGCAAGACAACAAATGAGAAGACCAATTCCCAGACACATAAAAATTTGCCTAAACAAAATAAGTATAAAAGAAAAAATCCTAAAGGCAGCAAGAGAAAATTGTCAGACTACCTACCAGAGAAGACCAATTAGAATAGCAGCAGATTTATCTACAGAAACCCTTCAGGCTAGGAAAGCTTGGAGCCCAATATTCAAAGTTCTCAAAGATAAACAATTTCAACCAAGAATAATCTACCCAGTCAAGCTAAGCTTCATCAGTGAGGGAGAATTAAAATCTTTCCCAGACATTCAATCCCTAAGAACTTATGCTGCCTCCAGACCACCTCTATAAGAAACACTTAAGAAATTTTTAAACACAGAAGAAAAGAATGACAATGTTCTTCACAAGAGTACAGAGAAAAGATGGAAAACACACATGAATCAACATAAAACCCAAAAGAAAGACAACAAATAAACAGGAACAGCACCATCTCTATACAAACCTCATGACAGGGATAAACCCCCACATTTCAATATTAGCCTGAATGTGAATGAGCTAAATGCACCACTGAAAAGACACAGAATGGTGGACTGAATAAGAAACCATGACCCCATTATTTGCTGCATTCAAGAGATTCATTCACTACAAGGGATGCACACATAGTCAAAGCTAAAGAATGGAAAACAAGTTTCCAGGCAAATGGATCACAAAACAAGGCAGGAGTTGCAATCTTAATATCAGACAAAAAAAAAACCTTTAAGCTATCAAAAATTTAAAAAAATGCAAAAGGACACTACATAATGATAAAATGTTCAATCCATCAACAAGAAATGTCTATTCTACCAGAAGCATCAGCATTTATAAAACAACTACTAAATAAGCCAAAAAAAGATATTGACTCTAACACTATTATAGGAAGGGACTTAAAACCCCACTGACAGCCCTAGCTAGATCATCGAGGCAACAAAATCAACAAGGAGATTCAGAACCTTAACTTGACACTAGACCAAATGGACTTAGTGGATACATACAGATTATTCCACCCAACTACCACAGACTGCATTCTACTCATAGCCACATGGAACATACTCCAAGATTGATCACATTCTTGGTCATAAATCAAGCATAAGCAAATTTCATAAGGTTGCAATCTTGCCATGCACATTCTCAGACCACAGTGGAATAAAAATAAATATCAAAATCAACAGCATTTTCCCAAAGTCTTCAAAGACATGGACACTGAACAACATGATGCTGAACAATGACTGGATCAACACTGAAATCAAAGAAGAAATTGAAAGATTCCTGGGAACAAATGAAAATGAAGAAACATCTTACCAAAACCTCTGGGATGCCATGATATCAGTTTTAAGAGGGTAATTTATATCTCTGTGAGCACACATCAAGAAAATGGAAAGAGCCTAGAAAAATCACCTAAGGGAGTTGGAAAGAGAAGACCACCAAAACCCCAACTTTACCAGAAGAATTCAAATCACCAAAATAAGAGCCCAAATACAGGACATAGAGGACAAAGATATAGAAAACATCAACAAAACAAAAAGCTGGTTCTTTGAAAGAGTTAACAAGATTGATGGGTCCCTAGCCAGAACGATCAAGAAAAAGAGAGAAGAAACCCAAATAAACACAATCAAAAATACAAAAGATCAAATCACAGCTGACCCAGAAGAAATACTAAAGATTATCAGAGATTACTATGTACACCTATATGGAAACAAACTTGATAACATAGATGAAATGGAGGACTTTCTGACATCACACGACCTCCCCAGGTTAAAACAAGAAGGCATCAAGACACTAAATAGACCAAAGACAACCCAGGAAATTGACACTGTCCACTGTCATACGAAAACTACCTACCAAAAAAAAACCCTGGACCAGATGTCTTTCTGGCAGAATTCTACAAAACATACAAGGAGGAACTGATACCAATCCTATTGAAAGTATTCCAGGCAATTAAGAAAGATGGAATTATCCCCAAATCATTTTACAAAGCTAACATTACACTGATACCCAAACTGGGTAAAGATCCAACAAGAAAGAGAACTACAAGCCAATATCCTTATGAACATAGATGCAAAAATCCTCATCAAGAGTCTAGCAAATCAAATCCAAAAACACATCTCAAATATCATCCATCATGACCAAGTATGCTTCAACTCCAGGATGCAGGGCTGGTTCAACATTCATAAGACCATAAATGCCATTAAAAACATCTACAGATGTAAAAGCAACAACCACATGATTATCTCATAAGATGCAGAAAAAGCTTTTGATAAAATTCAGCTCTCTTCTTGATTTAAAAAACCCTCAAACACCTAGGAATAGAAGGAACATAACTCAAAATAGTAAGTGCCATCTACAACAAACCCACAGCTAACATATTGCTAAATGGTCAGAAACTAGAATCATTTCCCTTGAAAACTGGAACAAGACAATGGTGCCCACTCTCACCCCTCTTGTTCAATATTGTGTTGGAAGTCCTAGCTCAGGCAATTAGACAAAAGAAGGAAATCAGGGTTATCCAAACAGGAAAAGAGGAAGTCAAGTTATCCCTGTTTGCTGATGATATGATCCTATACCTTGAAAATTCAAGAGAATCTGTCAAAAA
>NW_007062462.1:6537-17431 GCF_000164805.1 Carlito syrichta
CAAACAAATGGAAAAATATTCCATGCTCATGGATAGGAAGAATCAACATTGTTAAGATGTCCATCCTACCGAAGGTAATCTACAGGTTGAATGCAATACTCATTAAGCTACCAGCATCATTCTTCTCAGACCTGGAAATGACAATACAGAAATTCAACGACCATGAATAACTAAAACAATTCTTAGCTAAAAAAACAAACAGGAGGTATCACACTTCCAAACTTCAAACTTTACTGTAAGGCTACAGTAATCAAAATAGCCTGGTATTGGTTCTTGTACCAATGGAACAGTATAGAGATTCCAAAAGAAACAGACCAATGGAACAGGATAGAGATTCCAGAAACAGACCAACGGAACAGGATAGAGATTCCAAAAGAAAAGCCTCAATTCCTCAACCAACTCATCTTTGACAAAGCCTACAGCAACAACTACTGGGGAAAGGAGAACCGATTCAATAAATGGTGCTGGGAAAACTGACTGAACACATGCAGAAGATTGAAACAGGACCCCTACCTATCACCATACACAAAAATTAGCTCTAAATGGATCAAAGACCTGAATGTAAAACCTCAAACTATAAGAATCTTAGAAAACGCAGGAGACACCCTTATGAAAATTGGAACTGGGAACCAATTCCTATTCAGAGCCCTAAAGGCCAATACCTTAAGAAATAAAATAGACAAGTGGGCCTCATTAAATTAATGTGCTTCTGCAGAGTAAAAGAAACCATCAAGAGAGCAAGGAGACAGCCCACAGAATGGGAAAATACATTTGCCAACTTTTATCCGACAAAGGCCTAACATCTAGGATCTACCAGGATCTCAAATGTGCTGAAAGGAAAAAAAACAAACAGCCCCTTTGAAAACTGGACAAAAGACATGAATAGACACTTCTCAAAAAAAGATATATGGTCAGCCAATAGACACATGAAAAAGTACTCAGCCTCACTCATCATCAGAGAAATGTAAATCAAAACCACACTAAGATACTACCTAACCCTTGTAATAAAACAACAACAGATGGTGGTGAGGATGTGGAGAAAAAGGAACACTTCTACACTGCTGGTGGGAATGCATCTGGTGCAGTCTCTTTGGAAGGCAGTGTGACAATTCCTGAAAGAACTAGAAATTGACCTTCCATATGACCCAGCAATTCCCCTATTGGGAATATACCCGGAGGAACTCAAATCATTCTATCAAAAAGATACCTGCACACATATGTTTGTTGCAGCTCTATTCACAATAGCAAAAACAAGGAACCAACCATTTTGCCCATCAAAGCTGGACTGGATTTTTTAAAATGTGGTACATATACATGATGGAATATTATGCAGTCATAAAGAAAGACAAATATATGGACTTTGCAGCAACTTGGATGGATTTGAAGTCAATCATACTCTGTGATTTACCACAGAAACAAAGAACAGAGTTCCATATGTTCTCACTCATAAACAGACCTTGAACAATTATAATGCTATAAGAAAACAATTGGTAGTAGTGGGAAATTGTCAGGGGAGGTGTGGAGGGATTGGCAGTTGAGGGAAACTGCTAGGGGAGGGAAGAGCATACCTCATCAACAAGAGTACCTACATGATCAATGTTTGTATACCTAACCCTGAAATGTACCCCACATCTTTATAATAAAAAATTTTTAAAAAAACAGAAATTTTGTGCATCAAGACCCTATCAGGAAATTGAGAAGACAATCCAGAGAATGGAAGAAAATATCTCCAATTATATAATCTGATAAGTGTCTGTTATCCACAATATATAAAGAACCCATGATTCAACCACAAAAGACAAACAACTCAATTATAACATGGAAAAAGAGCTTGAAAACACACTTTGCTAAAAAGACATGCAAATGGCCAAAAGCACCTGAAAAGATAATCAATATCACTATCATAGTGGACTTGCAAATTGGAACCACAATGAGACTCCCCTTTATATACACTAAAAAGGCCAAAAATTCAAATGTAACAATTACTGGCAAGATGCAGAGAAGCTACAACCCTTAAACATTCTTTGTGGAATATAAAATGGTGCAACCTATGTGTAACATTGTTTATAATTGCCTCAAAAAGTTAAAAAGAGAACTGCCACATGAATCAACAGTTACATTCCTGGGTGTGTATAGCAGGTCCTTGAATAATACCATTACATTCAACATTATTGTACATTCTGCATTATTGTTATAACATTGACTTTTAAAATTTATCAATTCTTGGGCAAGGCCACCGTCTATGTGGAGTAGCAGGTTCTCCTCATGTCCGCATGGGTTGTCTCTGGGTACTCTGTTTTCCTCCCACATCCCAAAGATGTCTGCAATAAATGAATTTGCATGTCTGAATTGCACCAGTCTGAGCTGTTATGGGTGTGTGTGAGTGCTTCCTGAGATGGAATGGCATCCCACCTCGCATCTTGACATGCACGAATATACTCTGACCACCTATGACTTTGAACTGGAAAAATTGGGTAAATAATGATATCGCTTGTTTGTATTACTCCTTCTTAAATCGATGTACAGCTCATATTAATTTCAATGTTTAATATTAGAGAGTTTTTGGTCTTTATTTTGAGGTTTGGTGGGTGATGTTTCTTTACCCAGAAATAATGCCCTAGGAATTTAACTCTTGCTATATCAATAAGCCTATGGTACAATTTCTTTCTTTTTTACTTTCTTTCTTTCTTCCTTCCTTTCTTTCTTTATTTGTTTACTTTTTTAACTAAAAAAGGTGGCTTTATTAAAGGAAAGATACATTGTGAAGGGCACAATGTGCAGGGCAATAGCAAGGTGTCTGCTCTCTGCTGCCAAATTTCTTTTACTATACATAATTTCGCTTACAATAACAGAGTTCAAAAATCTATCAAGCTCATTAAGTGAGGACTCACTGTACTCCCAAAAAATTGAAAACAGGTGGTCAAACAAAAAATTCTACATAAATATTCACAGTACCATTATTCCCAATAGCCAAAAGTTGGAAATAATTCAAATGTCCATCAAGAGATGGATAAACAAAATATGATATATCATGAACTGAAATAATATTCATCCATAAACAGAAAATAGGACAGTAAAATGGTGCAGCCACTGTGTAAAACAACATGGCCATTAATCAGTGTAAATTAAACATGGAGTTAATATATGATCCAGTGATTCATCTTCTGAGTATCTACCCAAAGGAACTGAAAGCAGGTATTCAGATATTTTTACACTCAAGTTCACAGCAGCATTCTTCACAATAGCCAAAAGGTTAAAGCAACACAAGTGTCCATCAATGAATGAATAGATAAACACACTGCAGGCTATCCCTACCATGACATAGTATTCAGTCTTAAAAACAGGAAATCCTGACACATGCTCCAACATGAGTGAACTCTGAGAATATGCTAAGTGGAAGAAGTCAAGCACAAAAGTACAAATGAGGTATTTATATAAGGTACTTGGAGTAGTCAAATACATAGGGAATAAAAGTAGAATGGTGGTTTCCTGGGGTTCAGAGACGAGCAGAACAGGAAGGTAGTGTTTAATGAGTTCCATCTTTCTGTTGATAAAAATGGAAAACATTCTGGAGATGGATGGTGGCAGAGGCTACACAGCAATACGGATGTAGTTAAGGACACAGAACAGGATACTTAACAAGGATAGTTAACAATTCTTAAAATAGTGGGCATTATGTTATGTATATTTAGTCACAAAGAAAAACATTAAAAATGATGTATGCTAAAACATGCATGATCCTTGAAAACAACGCACTTGGTGAAAGAAGTCAGACACAAAAGGCCACACATAGTGTGAGTCTATTTATATGGAATATTCAGAACAGGCAAATCCATAGAGAAAGAAAGCAAATTAGCAGTTGCCAAGGATGGGAGATAAATGAAGAGAACCTGCTGAATCAGTAGTGAGTTTCTTTTTGAGGTAATGAAAATGCTCTGGAAGTAGATAGCTGACTGAACAACACTGTCGGTGTTCCAAATACCACTGGATTTTATACTTACAAGTAGATAAAATGGGAAAACTTTTCTCAAGAAAATTTACCTAAAAAATACTCAGCTCAGCTGGGTACAGTAGCTCATGCATATAATCCCAGCACTTTGGGAGGCCAGGGTGAGAGAATGGCCTGAGTCCATGGGTTTGAGACCAGCCTGGGCAACTTGGCGAGACCTCATCTCTACAATAAATCAAAAATTTAGCTTGGCATGGTGGCATGTGCCTGTATTTCCAGCCACTTGGAAGGCTGAGGTGGAAGGATCACCTGAGTCCAGCAGTTGAGGCTGTGGTGGCCATGAGTGCACCACTGCACTCCAGTCTGGGTGACAGAGTGAGACACCAACTCAAAAAAAAAAATACTCAGCTTTTGTATTATTTTTTTACTCCCTGTGCACAAGATTCTGTCCCCAAAGAACATGGAGCAAAGTTATAACTTTCATGAACACTGGAAATCGACTAACATTTGCGGCCAAAGTCCACCATCATATGAAAAATAGCTTTTTACTATACACTAGGGGCTTCCAAAATGGGACAGCAAAGCAAGAAATGAAGACTTGAAACTGATCTCAGAGATAATCACCAAATGTGAAATGGAATTTTGTCTCTAATGCTCTTTCCTCAAAAAATACAAGCATATTACAGCCTTTGTGTTTTCAGGTTTTCATAAGCCATTTCACTTAATGATAAACCATCTTCGAAAGTGTAATTGCATCTCTGTGTTGGGGACAAAGAATATAATGCTAAGAGAGGCCATGATCTAAGTCCATAACCAAAGATCATTGATTAGCTTCAGGAGTTAGCTGGGCTCTGGAGTAAGACATTGATACGCTCATCACATTCAGAGTATTATTAGGGCTTCTTGATTTCAAGTTTCAAGGTGTGGTCAGCACTTAAATTAACACTCATATGTCTTCTGATGTGAATATTGTATGAGCATTTATCATGCATAGCTTTATTTTTCCAAGTGTTTCATATGTCATCATTTCTGAGAGTCACATAATTTTGTGCTGTACAATTTCTCCTGTCTACCTCCATCTGAAGAACAGCAGGTTAACAATGTTTCCAGGAAGTAGGCTTCCCTGGATGAGAAAACACATGGCAGGATATGATATTCTGAAATATGAGGACTTTCCTATTGGACTGGAGATTATGGTGATAGTGGCAGTTTGTCCCTCAGTCTCCATGGGTCAATAATTTGCCATCCAGCAGGAGGTGACAGAGGACACCATTAGGTTCACTGGGCATATGGATGTAAATCTACCCAAAGTCCCACACTGGCACGCAAACTTAATGACACCCCTCACTGCATTTCAATATTTAAATATTAATTCATCAGTTTATTTATCTGTTTTCTTTACTAATTGTCTATAGTATAAACACAGGTTTTTTCTTTTTCTCCACTAATTACCCAAAACGTGAACTTTGGTTCCATTTAATTACTATTTCTTTGATTTATAAATTGAGGGTGATTGTCACAAGTGATTTAACAAATAATGAATTTTTTGTCTTTAGAAAAACTATGTTATTAACTTTTCTACTGTTAGATATCACACTTCTGTGACTTTAAAGAGTTAGCTGAATAAAGTCTTAGAAAATTTGATAAGGGTGGGTATTGAGTAGATGAGATGAGGGAACATACATAAAATCTCCAAGACACCCAAGAGCCTGCTGTGTCCCCATAAGTGAGAGCAGACTAGATTGCAGGCAATCTAGTAGATGGGGGGAGGGCAGCAGGCAGGAGCACTCAGGTTGTGGAGATCATGGTCAGCCCAGTGGCCCTCATTCTAAGGCCAGTGGGAAACCACAGGTAAAATTAAATCAGGAGAGTAATGGATGAGATTTGGGTTTTATAAATGAGTGTTTTGCCATTATTTAGTTAAAATCACCAGTGGTGGTGGGCAGGTGGATCTGTGCTTCTCCTGGTGGGCTGCACTGAGGAGAGCTCAGAATCAGGCCAGGGGTCCTGCCAGGAATGCAGAATCTGCATCTGCTCAGAAGGAAACACGGAAAGACCCTTCTGGGGTCACCTGTGCCCTTTATATCTACAAGGTTGTGAAACTAAGGAACAGTCTCAGGAAAAGATGCAAAGAAAACTGGATCCTAAGGGGAAACATGGAGGAAGGATGGAGAGTACATAGTGCTGCTGTCACAAGTCTCCGGTAAGGATGGAATTACTGGAAAGTACCTGATTTTTACACACAACCATGTCAACACATCAACACTCATCCAGGTCAGCAGAAGCTGTAATCGCAGGTGTCCAGTAAGAGTCTGAATGTCATGTTACTGTTATGAGGCCACTATGTGGACATTACATTAGTGAACATCACGTCAGTGCACAACATGTAAGTGGACATTATATCAGTAGACATCATGTCAGCAAACATCTCTTCAGTGGACATCACATCACTGGACATTACATTGGTGAGCTTCACATCAGTGGTCACCACATCTGGGCATGGAGAAGAACCTTGGGTGCAGGAGAAATAGTGGGTCTTGTTTCCAGTTTTCCACACGGGACCACCCCTCTGTCAGCCCCTCGCAATCAGGACTGTGAGCAGGGGGTTTCACTCGATGTGGATGGGGCCTTATGTCATCACAAAGCAGACGGGGGCCTCTGGTCTATGCTGAGCGGGAAGGTCCATCCTGGCAGCAGTGACAACTGAGGGTGGAACAGGCGCCTCGGGGTCAGAAAGGCAGTTCACCCCCTGCCGGCAGGCAGGAGCACTGCAGGACTCGGGTTCCCATGCGCGGCTGGGTGACAGCTGGGCGCCCCCTCCTGGCCATCCTACTGAAGGAAAATTCAGTGTTGAGATCACTCAGTGCCTGAGTTTTGGAAATTAAAAAGGAAGTGAACCCCACTGTACTGTGTCTTTTCCAAAGAATGACAGAATAGTTACCTGGAAAATTTAGGAAATGAAATAAATGAAGAGACAAACTTTACAACTCGCACAGAAATATATCCAAAATAGATCCCAGAATTAGAATGCAATAGACATGCCACAGACTTGAGAAAATTTTAGTAAAATACATATCTGAGTAAGAATTTGTATGCAAAATATACAAAGAACTCTTAAAACTCAAAAAAACAAAAAGAGAAATCATTGCTAGAGAAGAAATTGGAACTCTCACTCTTGCTGGTGGAACAGTTACTTTGAAAGACAATGTAGGAGACCAGAATATGCCACCCCAAAATATGCCTCTTTAGCATAGGATTATTTTAAGAAATTGCAAGTACAGGAGAACTTTTGAAAGTAGTAGAGAAGTTGCCCTTCTGTAAGGAAATTTTGCATTTATAAAGGAAACCTCTATTTGCAAAGGTATCTTCCTCTCATACCAAGAAGAGAAAGATGACTAAATCACCAGAGATTAACAGTGGAGATGGCACCTGCTTAAATCTGCATAACAAACCTTACCCTTGTTTAAGGCTCTTTTCCTGATTACCTCCCCACTACTGTCCCCACAATGCCCTTGTTTCTTTGTTTAAAATGAAGATGATATTTAATCTTGAACTCAAAGTCATCTCTTGGAGATTTCCTACATTTTCTCAGGGTAGCACCCATGTATACATAAAGGAAATTATACTTGTTAAAGCATAGTAAGGAAGACTATTCAGAACCATTTGGATCGGCATAGGGACCACAGCAACAGGTCTTACAACAGGGGAGAAAGATTGGGCTCAACTCCTAATGCAGCATAGGCAAGTGGGAATTCATAGCCAAGGAACAGGATGGGGTCAGAGGATGGAAAACCAGTAAGAGAAAGGTTATACATATGTGGGCAAAATGTTACTGTTTCGGAAAGTGTATGAAATTCCTAGAAATTGGTCAATGCTCTCCCTATCCATGATATGACCTGGTACAATGTTGTGTCTTAATTTCAGTTATTATTTTCATGTTATCTGCCACAGAAACAAACACATCCTTTTCAATTGTTATAATGAACTTTCATCAGATCTTTAACCATGACCATTTTACGTTTTGTCATTCACAGACAATTATTGCTTCAGTTTGATGCTTTCTTGAAAGTTCCTGCAATCAACTACTGGCCAGAATGATTTCTCTCCAACAAAAAGGTCTGACTTTGGGACCCACGGAAAGGGCTATGACAGGTACTCTGGGTAAAAGCTTCATATAATATTGTTTAAGCAACTTTAAGATCATACTACTGGATTTCCAGAACTCTAACTAAGAAACTGATGGGTCATGAAACTGCTAACACAACAGCAGCAAGACCAGAATTGATTCTTGTACAGAATGTGTAAGTGCCAAAAAAGTGTAAAAAAAAAAAAAAAACCAAGGCAAGGGCTGATTTTTTTTTTTTTTTTTTTTTTTTTTTAGTCAGGGGTCTCACTCTATTGCAGTGGCACAATCATGGCTCACCAGCTGCTCCCACTTCCAGGGTTCAGGCATCCTTCCTTCTTCTGCCTCAGCCTCTTGAGTGGCTGGGACTACAGTCATATACCACCATGACTGAATAATTTTTTTTTATTTTGTAGAGGCAAAGTCTGTCTATATTGCCTAAATTGGTCTCAAACACCTGGGATTAAGCTGTCCTTTCATCTTGGCCTCCCAAAGTGCAGGAATTACAGGATTGAGCCACCATACTGGGCCCTAATGATTAAAGTCTTTCAAAAATTTTATCTTAAATGGCTTTAGGTTCATGCAATATCAATACTTGAAATTTTAAAATGAACATTCTGTTCCTATGTTCTAAAACTCACAAACTTTGCTTAGAACAATCTCATCTAAATTTGGAAGAGATTGTGTGTGTCTGTGTGTGTGTGTATGTGTGAATATATAATATTTTTAACAATATCACTGACAGATGGAGCTTGCTATTGACATCTTATTAAGCAGAAATTAATTAAAAATCTTTAAAGATGATATGCTAAGAAGCATACTTTTTTAATGGCATGATTTTATTTATTTTTTTAAAAACATCTTTTTTATTTTAAAATTGTTGTGTACAGTTAAGCCTTAGGTATACAAATATGCATTGTTCAGGCACCCTTGTTGATAAGGGGTGTCTCCCCATCCCCAGATGGATATAGACTACCGCTAATACTGCCTCCCTTCCCCTCCCTACCTTCCTCCATAGTTTCCCACAACTGTCAATCCTTTTCTTATGGTATTATGATAGATGTTCAAGGTCCACTATATGAGTGAGAACATGTGATACTCACATCTTTGTTTCTGTGAGAGATCACTCAGTATTATAGACACTAGTTCCATTCAGGTTGCTGCAAAATTCTTTATTTTGTTCATTTTTATGACTACGTAGTATTTCGTAGTGCATATGTATCACATTTTGCCAGAGTCTCCCTCCAGCTGGGTTCAGGATTTCCCGAAGAAGAAATGGCATCAGTGTTGAAGGAAGCACTCGGACAACTGACTCTGGCATTAGCAGGACAGATGCCGTTTATTGACAGTTGATAGTGAACTTATATACCCTTTTACAGGGAAGTAATTTTACAAAAAATTCTTAGAATTAAACACAATCAGTAACTTTATCTAAGACAAAAACAGAGCAGATAGTTCATGCATGATGTTCTCCAAAAGACCATTTCTATGCACATTTTTCTTCATATCAATGCCTTCTTGAAAGTGTCACTGTCTTGTGATCACTAAAGCAGGCAGTTCTCCTTTATTATTTAAAGCACTTAATCTAACTGTTATCCTTTTAAGTTTAAAGGAACACACCTACTGCCTAAATCTACTCTATAGTGATTACCAAGTTTCAAAAAGTCATCAAGTACTAAACTGCTATAGTAATCCAATCTTATATTTTTAATCCTATATGGGTGTAATCCAAATAGCAGGAGGTAACACAAAATTTTTAAATGGTCATTCAGGTGTACATAAAATTCCACATTTGTTGGGAGCTGGCCACGGAGGCCCACTGAGCGTTAGGGATCAGGGAGGGCCATGGACCTTGAGACTGCTAGGACGTGTTCGGGAGCCATAGACCCCATTTTCCTCCCCCTTTTGCCATGCAGTACAAATAACCTAAAGGAACTCTGCTGGCCTAAGCTGAAGGCTCTGTGACTGTGACAGGCATGGCTCACTCTAGAAACCCATTGTTCCTGTTTCCCATAAACTGCGGTTTCGGCTTAGGTATTAGATATAATTCAAACTCAGGTCACATTTGGGAGCCTTTTATACGATACAAGCTTCTTTATAAGATTTAAAAGAATATTTGTAGAATTAGTATATACTTATGGAGAGCTGTTTTCAGCTTTTCAATGGTATAGATGATTGTCAAGAGTGGCCCAGCTCAGAGTTTGGGCTGGGCCACATTCCTGAGAGCCCAGCATGTACTTTGGACTGGGCTGCATTCTTTTAGGCCGGCTTTAGCTACAGTTAGTGTAAGGTCTTTTTTCTACCTGTTATAGAAATTGAATTTATTTTATTCATAGAAGGTATTATAGAATAGGTCATGCTACGAATCATGTTAGTTCAAACATAATCAATCATAATATTTTTAGGTTTAATAAGAATATAGTTAACTTTAGAACTGTCATTGTCTCCACTTTCTACTATCGAAGTTTTGGCCTTAGTACATTTACAGTTTACATTTAGGTTTTAGAAGCTTTGCCACTACTAATCAGCTTTATATATTAGAATTAAGAATTGGAAAACTTTCATAGAAATTAGGATAGATATATAGGACTTTGGAATAGCCATTTTGTTAAGAGATTGTAGTCTATTGTTCCAAAAGGTGGCCCACCGTGGACCTTAGACTGGGCCACATCCTGTAGGGCCCAGTGTGATCTTTGGACTGGGCCACATTCTTTAGGAAATTGGCTTAAGCTATAATTAAAAGCTTCCATAGCATTGTGTAAATAGTAAAGTTTAAGATAGTCATCATGGGTTTTGTGTGAGCTCTAGAAGTTATTGATTAT
>NW_007062463.1:0-414 GCF_000164805.1 Carlito syrichta
ACTCACCTCAGCCTCCCAAAGGTGCGGGATTACAGGCTGAGCCACCGAGCCCGGCTTTACAGGAACTTTCTTAGCCCTTCTCTGATGACCTCTCCTCATCACCCCTGGCCTCTTGGATGGCGTGGTTGCACTCTGCTTTGTGGCATGGCAGTCTGCACCTGTCTCAGCTCCCAGCAGTCCTAGCCTTCCAGGGTTATGTTCGCCTGCACAGGACACAGCTCTTAGACAGGGTCTTGCAATTCAGTCTAATTCCACACTTGTTGGCAGGGACACTGCCCACAGTGAAAGCTTAACTAGCATTTATGTAAAGGAGCTTTCATCCTAGCAAGCACAACCTGCAAATCACGTTGATAATGATAACAGTGGTTAGGAACGGTGGCTCATGCCTGTAATCCCAGAATTTTGGGAAGAGGA
>NW_007062464.1:0-609 GCF_000164805.1 Carlito syrichta
CCCGTAGGAGAGAGACACACAGAGACGAAAAAGTAGGACAGAAAAAATGAGAAGACGTGACAGTGGCTCAGACACACATAAATACAAAGAGAAAAAGAGACGCAGCGCAGAGAGAAACAGGCAGAAAGACACAGAGAGACAGGAGAGAAAGAGAGACAGTGTTTGAGGGTCCCAATGGCACTCGGAGCTGCCGGATTCAAAGGGAGATGCCTGCGCTCCTCCATCACAAACGGCAAGGGTTCCCAAGTCTTCCCATGTCTTCCCAAAGGATGATCCCAACACGCTTAGCGTGCGGGAGGCGACGCCAGAAGCCTCCAGTGAGCTGCCATCCCCTGCGTGGCCTCCAATCCCAAGAGTCACAGGGTCCACGCTCCTAGCCAGGCGCTTACATCCAAAGAGATCCGTCCTATCCATCGGTTGTGTGACCCTGGGGGTCGTCGGCGCCGGCGCCAATCGTGGATAGGCTGTGCCCAGAGCCATCATGGGACCTGGCGGCATTTCCAAGGAAGGAGGGGGGGATCTCTGGGGATTCCCAAGGCAGCTCCGCGTCTGCGTTGCTCTGGCTGCCTGGGTAATCCCGTGACCCCTCCCCGGAATCCGGAGCCTTAA
>NW_007062465.1:0-638 GCF_000164805.1 Carlito syrichta
TTTACCTTGACAATTTAGACATAATACTTAATTTTTTTTATTTTTGAGTTGGGGTCTCACTCTGTCACCCAGGCTGGAGTGCAGTGGCAAAATCATGGCTCACCTCAACCTTGACTTCCTGGGTTCAGGTGATCCTCTGCCTCGGCCTCCCAAGTAGTTCAAGCTGGTCTTGCTATGTTGCCCAGGTTAGCATTGCTTCATTTTTGAGATCTCTCCTTATTTCTGTCACCTGAAGATTTATTTTCCTTGCTTCACTTCACACACACACACACACACACACACACACACACACACACACACACACATACTATTTCATAATTCACCCAGCGGTTCCATGTATTTGAAGTTAGTTGAAGGTTACCTACCAACCATGTTGATCAAAAGTCCCCATTTCTCCGACAAGAATAGATGTTGATTTAGCTTTTCAGTGTCTTGTAACATAAAGTATCTTGACTATTAGAAACATCTGATGTGAGGGAGAGGCATTTGCTAAGTAAATATTTATGAGTGTTTACACCTGAGCCTGAGTATTGAGGAGGAACAGAGATAGGAAAAGAGGAAAGAAACATTGGAAGCAAAGAAGGCAGCATTGGTGAGTACTTTTTCACTTTCTGCTGAGAAACTTTCTATGAGCTCAA
>NW_007062466.1:0-527 GCF_000164805.1 Carlito syrichta
AATGGAGTGTAATGGAATGAATGGAATGGAATTCATCGGAATGGAGAGGAATGGAATATAAAAGAAAGGAATGGAATGTAGAGAAGTGGAATAGAGAGGAATCGAATGAAATGGAATGGCATGGGATGGAATCGAATGGAGTATAATGGAATGGAATGGATTGGAGTGGAATGGGGAGGAATGAAATGAAATGAAATGGAATGGAATGGAATGGAGTGGAATGGAATAGAATGGAATGGAGAGGAATATATTGGAATTGACAGGAATGGAATGGCATTGAGTGGAAGGGAGAGGAATGGAATACAAAAGAATGGAGTGGAATGGAATGGAATTGGGAGGAATGAAAGGGAATGGAGAGGAATGGAATGGAACGGAGATCAATTGCATGGAATGGATTTGAAGAGAGGGGAAAGGATTGGAATGGAGTGAAATGGAGTGGATTGCAGTGATATGGAATGGAATGGAGAGGAATGGAATGGAATGGTGTGACATGGAATGGAATGGAATAGTGGGGAATGGAATGCTGT
>NW_007062467.1:0-692 GCF_000164805.1 Carlito syrichta
ATGGGTCAGCTGGCTCACCAGTCAACTAGTTAAGGCAGCTCACCAGTTGGCTTACTGTGCAGCCAAATAGTTAAGTTGGCTCATCAATCGACTTAATTGCCAGTCAACTAGTTAAATCTTCTGTTGTCTCACTCACCAGTCAATTAAATTCTGCTTACCAGTGAGCTCACATGCTGGCCGACTTGTTAAGTCTGCTGACCAGTCGACTCACTCTCTGGCCAACTAGGTAAGTCAGCTGATTTGTCAGCTCACTCACTAGCCTACTAGTTAAGTCAGCTGACAAGTCGGCTCAATTACAGACTGACTAGTTAATTCAACTCGCTTTGCTCACTTGCAAGCCTAGTTAAGTCAGTTAATAGGTCAGCCTACTAGCCGTCCAACTAGTTGAGTCAGCTAACCAATTGGTCGACTAATAGGCCAATTTGTCAGTTGATAAGTTAGCTCAGCTCACTAGTCAGCCGACGAGTTAGGACAGGTAACTTGTTTGCCAACAAGTCGGCCGACTACTTAGTTGAGCAAACCAGCAAGTCAACTAGTTAACCGAGTTAACTAGTGGGTCAACTCGTCAGTCAACTATTTGACCAAGCTAACTAATCGGTTGACTAATCGGCCAACTTGTTAAGCCAACTAACAAGTCAGTCGAGTAGTCAGCCAATGTGTTAAACCAGTTAACTTGTCGGCCATCTAGTCAG
>NW_007062468.1:0-413 GCF_000164805.1 Carlito syrichta
CTGTAATACCCGCACTTTGGGTGACCAAGGCAAGTGAATTGTCTGAGCCCACAAGTTCAACACCGGTCTGGAAAACTTGGCGTGATCTTGGCTCTATAATAAACAAATTACAAGAAATTATTAAGCACAGAAAAAGAAAAAATAATGACTGTACACTTCCCTGGAGAACAACAGAGCAAAAAACCAACAGAGAATACAGTGCAACAAACATGAAAACATTTACATACATTAACACCAAAGCCAAAGGAAAACAAACAAAAAATATTTGTAAGAAACTCATAAAAGATATAAACAATTACATTTCAATAATCAGCTTGAATGTGAATGGACCAAATGCACCACTGAAAAGATACAGAATGGCAAATTGGATAGGAAACCATGACCTAATTGCTGCATCTAGGAAATTCATATCA
>NW_007062469.1:0-410 GCF_000164805.1 Carlito syrichta
AGGTCACTACCTAGTTAGTCAGCTGGCTAGCCATCTGAGTTAACTAGCTGTCTTAACTAGTGAACCTGCTTGCTAGCCAGTTGAATTAAGTTGCTTGCTCCATAGCTAGCCAGCTGGCTATCCAGCTGAGTTAACTAGGTGACTTATCTAGCTAACCAGCTGTCTAGCCAGGTGACCTAAATAGCAAGCTACCTAGCTAGCCAGCAGGCTAGTCTCTAACTTAACTAGGTGAATTAAGTATCTAACAGATGGCTATAAGTTGACATAACTAGCTAGCTGCTTAGCTAGCAAGCTGGCTAGCAAACTGACTGAACTAGCTGACTTAACTAGCTGGCCAACTGGGTAGCCATTTGACTTAATTGCCAAGCTACATAGCTAGCCAGCAGGTTAGCCAGCTGACTTCACTAGCG
>NW_007062470.1:0-408 GCF_000164805.1 Carlito syrichta
AAAAAAAAAAAAAAAAAGACACTGATTAATACAAACTCAATGTGTAAAATCAATTGAGTTTCTGCATGCTAGCAACAAAACAGACAAACCAACTTTAAAAATAGGTCAAAGTCTTGAATAGAATCTCTCCAAAGAAGGTATACAATTGATCAAAAGCACATGAAAAGATGTTCAACCTCATTATTCTCTAG
The DNA here is from genome assembly GCF_000164805.1 of Carlito syrichta. Lineage (NCBI taxonomy): Eukaryota > Metazoa > Chordata > Mammalia > Primates > Tarsiidae > Carlito > Carlito syrichta. The sequence continues at coordinate 192 of NW_007062470.1, forward strand.
GAAAATGCACATCAAATTCCACTACTTTACATAAACCCGAAAGATATGAAAATAGGGATTTAAACAGATACTCGTATACCAGTGTCCCTTGCAGCAATAGCAAAAAATTGGAAATAACCCAATAATCCATCAACAGATAAACAGACGTACACACACACACATAAAATGGAATTCATATATAAAGAAATAAAGTTCCTTCATAAAAAGAAATGAAGTG
>NW_007062471.1:0-408 GCF_000164805.1 Carlito syrichta
ACTTAATAAAATATTTTTTAACTTAGAAACTCAGCAATTCGCATGGCTAATTATCCAAGGTAGAATAATTCGCATGGCTAATTATCCAAGGTAGAATAATTCTAAAGTATACAAAGGAATACAGGAAATAAGGCAATATAAGTGAACATCTTCCATCTATTATAATAGCTAGCTGTCCCTTTAGATTAACTGCACTGATACATATCTTTTCGTGGTATACAAGTGAACACTGGTAAAATTTAGTTTGTAACTCACCCTTAATTATCATTGGCAATAATGATAATATCAATTTACATTTATCTAGTGCTTTTCAGCTTATAAAGCAGTTTCTCATATTCTACTTCATTTAATCAGTTAATAATATGGTTGGGCATGCTGGCTCATGCCTGTAATCCCAGTACTTTGGGA
>NW_007062472.1:0-483 GCF_000164805.1 Carlito syrichta
TGGGACTGGGAGTGACACCACCTGTGACTCCATTGTTTGTGTTTCAGGGCTAATTGATTTTTCGCTACGTGTCCCAGGCTGATCTCGAACTCCAGGGCTCCAGTGGTTACCTACCTCAGCCTCCCAAAGCCACATCCCAATTGTTTGCCGATCAAGGGTCTTTTGGGAACTCTAGACCCAAGCTGGGGCCTCCTTGCCAAATGATCTTTGTTCACGATGATCCAAACACTGTACACAAATGGATATTATTCTTCTTTTTCCTTTATTTCTTTTAGTCGGAGTCTCACTCCATTGCCCAGGATGGAGGAATGTGGCTCGCTCCTGGCCACTGCCACCTTGGCCCACCGAGCTCTGGTAAGCTTTTCCCCAGACTTGCAAGAAGCTGGAAGACCAGGCATGTGCCACCACATATGGCTTATTTGAGATGGAGGATAGAGACAAGGTCTCGCTGAGGTGCCCGGTCAGGTCTCAGCCTGCAGGCTC
>NW_007062473.1:0-407 GCF_000164805.1 Carlito syrichta
CATTCCATTCAATTTCTCTCAATACCATTCCTCTCCATTCCATTCCATTCCATTTCATTCCATTCCATTCCACTCCATTCCATTCCTCTCCATTCCACTCTTTTAGATTCCATTCCAGTCTTCTCCATTCGCTTCCATTTTATACAATTCCATTCCATTCCTTTCCTCTCCATTGCACTCCCTTCCATTCCACTACTCTCCATTCCATTCAAATTCTCTCCATTCCATTCCTCTCCATTCCATTCCATTCCATTCCATTCCATTCCATTTCATTCCATCCCATTCCTCTCCTTTCCACTCTTTTACATTCAGTTTCAATCTTCTCCATTCTCTTCCATTTAAATCAATGCCAATTCTTTCTATTCCTCCCTATTCCATTCTATTCCATTCTATACCTTTCCTCTTCA
>NW_007062474.1:0-406 GCF_000164805.1 Carlito syrichta
TGCAGGGGCTGGGCCCCCCGCAAACCCGCTTTTCAGAGATCAACCCTGTTGTACACATGACAAAGATACTTAGGACCCTGAAGTCAGCACAGTAGATACTTTTCATGAAACACAACTAGCACTGGAAGTCAGCTGCAGCCCTCACAGCCCTTTTCGAGCTTATAAGGACTTGTTTATAGCTTGCCACAACCACTAGCCTGTCTACTCCAAGAAGGGGCTTCATCTTTATTCCTAGGGCCTGAATAGTCACGGATTTAAAACAGAAGTGACTCCCAAGACTTGCCTCACCAAGGGATGGTGAATACTGATTGACTGATTGACTTGAGCCCAGGAGTTCAAAACGAGCCTGGGCAACACAGTAAGCTGGACATGTTGGTACACATCTGTAGTTCCAGCTACTTGGGAA
>NW_007062475.1:0-405 GCF_000164805.1 Carlito syrichta
AAACGGTTTAACAGTTCAGTTATCTTGGTTCCTCCCAGGTGGGTGGTAGAGTGGAGTTGTCTTACTGATTTTTTGCAAGAAATTAAGGTAGAACAATTGTGGAGTCTTTCACCCACCAGCCATTCGGTTTTTTGTGAGCTCCCACCAGCTCTGCAGCCTCTTCTTCTCTGTGTGTATATCTGGGCTGCTGTGGGAGAGAAGGAACTGGAAAAGTTTTAGCTGGCAACATAGTTAGGGGTTCAATTGGGAGTTTTGCTGCTTCCCAAGCTGCCCAGTCTGCCAAGCAGTTTCCAATTGCTTCTAGAGTTTCAGATTTTTGGTGACTTTTACAATGTATAACAGCTACTTCTTTAGGAAGCCAAATAGCTTCCAGGAGGGCTAATATTTCTTCCTTATTTTTGATAG
>NW_007062476.1:0-574 GCF_000164805.1 Carlito syrichta
CATTCCATTATGTTCCAATGCATCCCATTCCATTCCATTCTTCTACATTCCATTCCTCCTCATTATATTTCATTTCTTTCCATTCCTTTCTACTCTTCTGCATTCCATTGTCTTTCTTTTCTCTCCATTTCATTTGCTTCCTTTCCATTCCTGTATATTCCATTCCATCTTTTTAATTTCTTTTCTATTCCTTACCATTAGATTCCTCTCCATTCCATTCCATTCAACTCCATTCCATTCATCTCCATTCCACTCCTTTCAATTTCATTCCATTTACTCCATTCCGTTCCTCTCCATCCCATTCTATTGTATTCCTTCCCACTCCATTACTCGCCATTCCATTCCTTTCCATTCCTATCCATTCCATTCCTATCTATTCCTTTCTTCTCCTTTCCATTTGTCTTTATTCCATTGCACTCCATTCTATTCCATTCGTCTCCATTGCTCTCCAAGCAATTTTCTTCCATTCCATTCTTCACCATTCTATTTCACTCCATTCCATTCCTCTCCATTCCATTAATCTTCATTCATTGCAGTCCAATCCATTCTGCTGCATTCCATTCCCTTCTATTCC
>NW_007062477.1:0-487 GCF_000164805.1 Carlito syrichta
TTGGGGGGGGGTTTCGTAGAGACCCGGTCTTGCCCTGTTGCCCAGGCTGGTCTTGAACTCAGGCTCAAGTGATTCTCCTACCCCTGCCTCCCAATGTGCTGGGATGGCAGATGCGACTGTTTTAAGCCTTGAAGTTTGAGGTGGTTTGCTCTACAGCCATGGATATTGGGGACACCTGCTTTCTCTTCCCAGGGACCATCTATTACTGAATATCCCCAAGTTTTCCTCCTAAATGCCTTTTGAATCTGTCATCTTCTCTGCTACTGCCCATCACCTGGACAGCGACATTAGCACCCTAATCGTTGTCCTCACAGTCACAGGGTTCTGTTTCCCCCACAGCAGGGAACTTGCTGGAAGTTCTGTCTGGTGGCCCCCCCCAGCCCACCTGGAGCTGCTTGAAACGCTCAGTGGTGCTCCACTGCCCCCAGGGATGCCCTGTCTTCTCTTCCTCTAGTGCCCTGTCTTCCCAGTGGCATGCCCTGTCTTC
>NW_007062478.1:0-454 GCF_000164805.1 Carlito syrichta
CTTCCAAATAATTCTCTCCACTCCCATGGCAGCCAAGCTGCTCATAGACAAAGGACAGCTTACCCCCTGGATCCACATTTCCCACCTCAAGTCGGCTAAAACATCTCTTTGCCTTTCCTCCACAGAAACGCCGACCCTTTCTTGTTCCACAGTACCGGGTCATCTTCTCAAACTTCGAATATCCCGCATCAGTCACTCCCCCTCTCTGCCCTCCATCCAGGAAAACTCCACATAACCAAATTTCCATATGATAGTCCTCAATCTGGTCATTCCTTTAATAATAATCATACCCTTTTTCCTACTACTCCTATTCATCCTCCTCATTGCTGCCCATAAATGCCCACCTTCCTTATCCCAATGGCTCAACTTTCACCCCAATCCACACAAACATATTACCCCTAATCCTCCTTACTTCCCTCCTCCCTCCCGCTCTCAAGGCAAGCCACCCCTCACC
>NW_007062479.1:0-1138 GCF_000164805.1 Carlito syrichta
TTTACTGTCTCCTAATATATATGTTCATTAGCTGGGTTCAATGCTGTATGTGGAAACAAAAAGGAAAAAAAAAATAGCTAGAGGACAAAAACGTATCCACCTACTGTATTTGTTTTTTTGCAGAGATGGAAATGTTGCTGTGTTGCACAGGCTGGCCTCCAAACTCCTGGCCTTAAGTAATCTTTCCACTTTAGCCTCCCAAAGCACTGGAGTTACAGGCATGAGCCACTGAAATTGGTCTGCTTTTTTTATTTTATTTTATTTTATTTATTTTATTTTTTTTTGAGTTGGAGTCTCACTCTGTCACCCAGACTGGAGTGCAGCGGCCGCTCCCGGACAGCGCAGCCTCGACCTGCGGGACTCCGGCGATCCTTCCGCCTCAGCCTTCCGAGTAGCTGGAACCACTGGCGGGCCCTACCACACCTGGCTGATTTTTGTTTTATTGTAGAGATGAGGTCTCGCCAAGTTGCCCAGGCGGGTCTCGAACCTGTGGGCTCAGGCAATCCACTCACTTCGGCCTCCCAAAGCGTAGGATTACAGGCTGAGCCACCAAGCCCGGTTCCTTTTTTGTTTTCAAAGAATGAATACTACACGCTTGATCTTAGCCAAAAGGCCGAGAAGCAATTGCCTGAGCCCGCGAGTTGGAGACCCGCCTGAGCAACTTGGCGAGCCCTCATCTCCACAATCAATCAAAAAATCAGCCGGCGTGGTAGCGCGCACCTGTAGTTCCAGCTACTCGGAAGGCTGAGGCGGAAGGATCGCCGGAGCCCCGCAGGTCGAGGCTGCGGTGGGCAGGACTCCAGTCTGGGCGACAGAGTGAGACTCCTACTAAAAAACAAACAAACGAAAGAAGGCTGGGCGCGGTGGCTTACACCTTTAATCTCAGCACTCTGGGAGGCCGAGGTGAGAGGACTGCTTGAGCCCACAGGTTCGAGGCCAACCTGGGCAACTTGGCAAGCCCTCATCTCTCCAATAAATTTAAAAAATTAGCTGGCTGTGGCGGTGCGTGCCTGGAGTTCCAGCTACTTGGAAGGCTGAGGTGGAAGGATCATCCGAGTCCAGCAGGTCGAGGCTGCGCTATCCAGGAGCTTGCCACTCCCCGCCAGCCTGGGTGATAGCGTGAGACTCCGCTCAAAAA
>NW_007062480.1:0-404 GCF_000164805.1 Carlito syrichta
ATTTTTGGACGAAAACACATAATAAAATCTACATGATTTTGAGTTGGTGACAATGATTTTAGATAAAATAACAAAAGATCCATCAGTAAAATAAAAAATACATAAGTTGAATTTTATTAAAATTAAAAACTTATTCTCTGAAAAATATTGCTAAACCTTTTCACAATTAAGAGACTAAAATAATTAGGCAAACATTACAAATATGTAACATAAAATATATATATGAGAAAGAGACCTATATGTAAAATATTTTTAAAATTGTTATAACTCAGCAATAAGAAAGCAGACAACAACTTTAAAAAAACCTCTGTCGGGCTCGGTGGCTTAGCCTGTAACCCCGCGCCTCTGGGAGGCTGAGGTGAGTGGATTGCCTGAACCCGCGGGGTTCAGACCTGTCTGACGAG
>NW_007062481.1:0-404 GCF_000164805.1 Carlito syrichta
ACATCCCAAAGTGCTGGGATGACGAGGCTGAGCCCCCGAGCTCAGGCTCGATCCATTGTCGAAAATGAACCAGAAGCCCTGGAATTCTAGGGCTCTGGGAGGCCAAGGCAGGAGGATGGCTGGAGTCCAGGAACCCATGGCCAGACCGGGAGATGTAGGGAGACCCCGTCTCCACACTCATCCAAACAGGGAGTCTGAAATCGAGGTGCCCATCATTCCGGCCACTCTGGCGGCTGAGGCTGGAGGATCTCTGAAGCCCGTGAGTTTGAGACTGGTAGAGAATGAAGGTCTTGTCCCTGGGCCCCAGCCAGGGGCCACAGAGCCAGACCTTGTCTCCAAAAACCTCAGAATCTTACACACATTCTCAACTGCACGTGCTGTGTTCACAGGGTGACTGACTTTAG
>NW_007062482.1:0-417 GCF_000164805.1 Carlito syrichta
ATGCATTCGTCTACATTGGATTCCATTCCACTCCATTCCTTTCCTCTCCATTGCATTCCTAACAATTCCATTGCTTTTCACTCAATCCCATTCCAGTCTATCAATTCCATTCCACTGTATACTATCCACTGCATTCTTTTCCATTCAATTCCCTTCCATTCCTTTCATATCCGTTCAATTTCTCTCCATTCCAATCCTCTCTGTTCCATTCCTCTTCATTCCATTGCACTTCGTTCTATTCCTTTCCTCACCATTACTCTCCCATCAATTCCATTGCATTCCATTTCTCTCCATTCAATTCCTCAGTATTCAATTCCTTTCCTCTGCATTCCATTCCATTTTTTTCCATTCCTTTCTTTTCCTTTCCATTTCTCTGGCTTCCCTTCAATTTCTTTCCACTCCATTGATTCCGTCCCA
>NW_007062483.1:0-451 GCF_000164805.1 Carlito syrichta
AGGTATATAACATAAGACAGGACAGGAAAGAGAGTCCAGCTGCATTTTTAGAGCGTATTACGGAAGCCTTCTGTCAATACACCCCAATGAATCCAGAGGCACCAGAAACCAAAGCGTCTGTAATCATGGCATTCGTTAATCAGGCAGCACCAGATATCAAAAGGAAGCACAGAAAGTAAAAAGATTAGGAAAGAAAAGTTTACAGGATCTGCTGGAGGTGACTGAGAAAGCTTATAACAATAGGAAGGTCAGGGTTCAGAGTACCCCCCTGAGCCCCGGGTAACCTTGGAGTTAGGGGGGAAAGCCATAACTTTTCATGTGGATTCAGGAATGGAGCAATTCATTTTATTAAAACCACAAGGTCCTCTCTCAGACAAAATCTCATGGGTTTAAGGAGCTAACGAGATAAGACCGGCACACTGGACCACTAAGAGAACAGTGAATTTAAGCA
>NW_007062484.1:0-566 GCF_000164805.1 Carlito syrichta
CATCCCGCTGGCTTGCCAGCTGACTTAACAACCTAGCTACCTAGCTAACCAGCTGGCTAGCCAGCTGACTTAACTAATTAGCTACACACATAGGCAGCTGGCTAGCCAGCTCACTTAACAAGCTGTTAAACTAGCTAACCAGTTCACTTAACTAGCTGACTTAACAAGCTAGTTTCCTAAATTAACTAGTTTCCTGAATTAACCCCCTGAAATAACTAGCTAGGTACCTAGCTAGATTTTTAGCTAGTTACCTGAGTTAACTAGCTGACTTAACTAGCTAGCCAGCTGACATACATAGCTGACTTAACTAATTAGCTACCTAGCTAACCAGCTGACTTATCCAGCTTAAATAGCTAGTTAGCCAGCTTTGTAGCCACCTGAATTGACTAGCTTTTTGACTAGCAAGCGAACAACCTAGACAACTGACTTAATGAAGTGACTAAACTAGCTAGGAAGCTGGTAAGAAGGCTGAATTAACTACTTGATTAACGAGCTAGGCAGTTGGCCAGCCAGGTGACTTAACTAGCTGACTTAACTAGTTATCCAACTGGCTAGCCAGCTGACAT
>NW_007062485.1:0-418 GCF_000164805.1 Carlito syrichta
TGGAAGGCTGAGGCAGAAGGATCGCCAGAGCCCAGCAGGTTGAGGCTGTGGTGGCCGGGAGCGTGCCACTGCACTCCAGTCTGGGCGATAGAGTGAGACAACAACTCAAAAAAACAAAAACAAAAAAAGAAAATGTGGTATATACACACAATGGAATACTGTCATCTGGAGCAACATGGATGGAATTGGAGGACACAAGTCAGGCACAAAAAGACAAATATCACATGTTCTTACTTCTCTTTATCCACCTCCCCAACACCCTTCCCAGTCTCTGATATCTATTATTCTACACTATCTCCATGAAGTCAACTTTTTTTTTTTCTGAGTTGGAGTCTCACTCTGTTTCCTAGGCTGGAGCGCAGTGGCACACTCATGGCCACCACAGCCTCGACCTGCTGGGCTCAGGCAATCCTTCCAC
>NW_007062486.1:0-402 GCF_000164805.1 Carlito syrichta
TAGGGATGTGAGCCACCGAGCCAGGCCTGATTTCTTGATTAAACTAACATCTAGTTTCTCCCTGTGTAAGAGGGGCTCCCATCTGACTTTTTGGACTGTTTTCATCACTTTCCCATGCAGCAAGTGTAAGGTGGAGAGAAAACACCCCTCTAGGGTAGCTCTGTCACTGCCTTGATGTGCAGCATTTCATAAGTCTTTTAACCTAACTGGGAGCCAGTCTCCTTATCTATGCAACGAGGTAAGTTAGATGATCTTTTTCCCTTGTAATACTCACTCTGGTCTGAAAATTAGATAATTTTTAAGGTCTGTCCTGGCTTTAAAATACTAGATTTCATGACTGTGGCCATCCACTAACCATATAGGAATATAAATATATATATATTTTTTTTTTTTTTGAGTTGA
>NW_007062487.1:0-399 GCF_000164805.1 Carlito syrichta
AAGTAGCTAGCTACTTAAGTCAGCTGGATAGCCAGTTAGCTAGCTAGTTAAATAACCTAGCTAAGTCCGCTCACTAGCCAGCTGGTTAGGCATGTAGCTATGTAGTTAAGTCAGTTGGTAATCCAGCAGGCTATGTAGTTAGCTAACTAGTTAAATCAGCTGGCTATCCATCTGTCTAGCTAGGTAACTAGGCAGTTAGGTCAGCCTGCTAGCCAGCTGGATACCTACATAATTCACCTAGTTAAGTCAGCTGGCTAGACAGCTGTCTAACTAGGTTGCCAGCTAGTTAAGTCAGCTGTCTAGTCCGCTGGCTAGCTAGTTAAGCCACCTATTTAAGTGAGCTGGATATCCAGATGGCTAGCTAGGTAGCTTGCTACTTGGTACCTAGCTATCCAGCTG
>NW_007062488.1:0-470 GCF_000164805.1 Carlito syrichta
TGGCTGACCACATGCAGAAGATTGAAACAGGACCCCTATCTATCCCCATACACAAAAATTAACTCCAAATCGATCAGAGACCTAAAAGTAAAACCTCAAACCATAAGAACCTTAGAAAATGAAGGACCCTCATGGAAATCGGAACTGGCATCCAATTCCTGAAAAAACCCAAAACCCACAGGCCATAAGAGATAAGATAGACAAGTGGAAACTCAAAACTGACAAGCTTCTGCAAAGCCAAAGATACCATCTAGAGAGCAGGGAGATAGCCTACAGACTGGGAAAAAGTATTTGCTAACACCAGGCCTGACAAAGGCCTAAAATCTTAGATATACAAGGAACTCAAACATGCTGAAAAGAAAATAACAAACAGCCCCATCATAAAATGGGCAAAAGATATGAACAGACACTTCACAAAGGAAGACATCCGAGCAGCCAACAGACACATGAAGAAATGTTCAACCTCACTA
>NW_007062489.1:0-399 GCF_000164805.1 Carlito syrichta
GTTGTGAGTATGCCACTGAGTCCAGCCTGGGCAACAGAGTGAGACTCTGACTCACAAAATATGGCTAGTTTGGTGTCTTATGTATGTAATTCCAGCACTTTGGGAGACGGCACTGTGAGGAAGAGGACTTGAGCCCAGGAGTTTGAGACCAACCTGGGCAACATAGTGAGACCTTGTCTCTACAAAAAATAAAAAAAATGTAGCTGGACATGGTGGCACACACCTGTAATCCCAGCTACTCAGGAAGCTGAGGTGGGAAGATTGCCTGAGCCTAGGAAGTCGAGCTGCAGTGAACCATGATTGTGTGCCACTGTACTCCAGCCTGGGAGAAAGAGTGAGGCCCTATCTCAAAAAAAAAAAAAAAAAAAAAAAAAAAAAAAAAAAAAAAAAAAAAAAAAA
>NW_007062490.1:0-470 GCF_000164805.1 Carlito syrichta
CCTCTCTATCCCATTCCTCTGCATTCCATTCCATTCTATTTCATTCCATTCCATTCAACTCCCCTCCTTTCCATTCCACTCCATTCCTTTTCATTCCATTCCTCACTATTTCACTTCATTCAATAACATTCCATTAAATTCCACCTCAATGCTCTTCATTCCATACCTCTGCATTCATTTCCATTCCTTACTAATCCATTAAATTCCCCTGCAATCCATTTAACTTCATTCCATTCCATTCCCTTTCTCTCCATTCCATTACATTCTATTCTATTCCATTCCAATCTTCTCAATTCCATTCCATTCCATTCCTCTCCATTACTTTCCATTACTCACTGTTCCATTCCATTCTACTACATTCCACTACGCTCCATTACTTTCCTCTCTATTCCATTCCCTTCCATTCCATACCATTCCATTTCTCTCCATACAATTCCATTTGTCTTGATTCCATTACTCTCCTTTCCATT
>NW_007062491.1:0-398 GCF_000164805.1 Carlito syrichta
AGCAAATATGCATGTTAGCATAGGGGTTATGTGTGGGATAATGGTTTGGCCCCCTATCCCAACTACAGGGGACCGAGACGGTGAGGTTGGCCCCCAGAACTCCCGCAGGACAGAAAGAGTGGCTCCAGTATCTAGCAGGAAGAGGATGGGACGTCCATCAACCGTAATTTTGACCCTAGGCTCCCGAGCATTTGAGATATGTGTCAGGTGGGGGAACCCAGGGCCCCGTCATTCCAAGGCAGCCATGCCCAGTAGGTTCAAGGTGGAGTTGGGGACTGACCCTGCTCCTCTCTGGAGGCTGGGGCAGTATACCACCCAATGTCCTGGAAGTTTGCATGTGGGGCAAGGTCTTGATGGAGGTTTGGGGTTAGGGCAGACTCGTGCCCAATGTCCCTCCT
>NW_007062492.1:0-5526 GCF_000164805.1 Carlito syrichta
CCCTGAGCCCGTGGGTTTGAGACCCGCCTGGGCAGCGAGACCTCATCTCTACAATAAATCAAAAAATCAGCCGGGCGTGGTAGCGCATGCCTGTAATTCCGGCTACTCGGAAGGCTGAGGCGGAAGGATCGCCGGAGTCCAGCAGGTCGAGGCTGCGGTGACCAGGAGCGGCCACTGCACTCCAGTCTGGGCGACAGAGTGAGACTCCAACTCAAAAAAAAAAACAAAACATTTTCTAGAATTATTTTGAGGAATTTATCTTCTGGATACTTTGATTAAAAATACCACACATAGCTGGGCTCAGTGGCTCAGCCTGTAATCCCGTGCCTTTGGGAGGCTGAGGTGAGTGGATTGCCTGAGCCCGTGGGTCCGAGACCCGCCTGGGCAGCAAGACCTCATCTCTACAATAAATCAAAAAATCAGCCGGGCGTGGTAGCGCATGCCTGTAATTCCGGCTACTTGGAAGGCTGAGGCGGAAGGATCGCTGGAGCCCAGCAGGTCGAGTCTGCGGTGGCTGGGAGCAGCCACTGCACTCCAGTCTGGGTGACAGTGTGAGACTACAACTCAAAAAAAAAAAAAAAAAAAAAACACAGCTCATCAGGCACAGTGGCTTACTCCTTTAACCCTAACACTTTAGGAGGCCCAAGTGGAGGATCACTTGAGGCCAAAAGTTTGAGGCCAGCCTGAAAACATAATGAGAAACTAACCCTACACAAAATTTAAAAATTAGCTAGGCATGATGTTGCAAGTCGGTAGTCCCAGCTAGTTGGGAAGCTGAAATGGGAGAAACTCTTAAGCCCAGGAGTTTAAGGCTGCAGTGAGGTATGGTAGTGCCACTGCATGCCAGCCTGGGTAATAGAGCAAGACTGTCTCAAAACACAATAAATACCACCAAAGCTTCCTTAATTTTTGTAAGTCATCTCCAGGTGATGTCTTTAACACTGCAGAGTGAAACTACTTATATTAGAGTTAACTATTTGCCTACAATACATATTAACACCATATTCTTTTGAAATAAAAGTGGATGCATGCACTGTGCCTAAAACTACTCATGTGCATGAGCTAAAGATACCAAATAGGAAATATTTTACTCCACATAACCTAACATTTACAGCTTTAGACAGTAGACACAGGTAGGACATCATCCATAAGTGTTATTACATGTAGCTGCTGTGACCAAAGTATATGATGACAGAAACTATACCCACAAAACACCTTAAACTTATGTTTTAAGGAAGAATCATTAAAATGGTCAAGCAAAAACATTCCAAATCCCTTCAAAATCATAAGTAAGTAAGATTACCAGAATAGAAATGCTCTCAGTTTTTACCATCCTAACTCCCCCACCTCAAAAAACACTCACCCTTAGGGATTCCAAATAACTGACACAGAATTCATTATAACTCTGGCTACAATTTATAAGCAGCCCTTCATTGCTCCATAAAGGTTCATCATTGAACTGATATTCATCAGTTTTTAAGCCACACCCACAGCTGCTATTTTAGAAAAACAACAAAATTTGACAGCAAAGGCTTTAAAATGACATTTATGGAACAATTGTACATAAAACCAAATTAAAAGTACTCTGACATATAGAAAAACCATGAGAATATTTCATCATTCTTAATAGTAATATCTTCCATTGACATGGTGCTATAATCATTTCCCAAGCTCCCTGGCATATGAGAGATATCATTTATGCTGGAAAAAAGTAAAACCGAGATATCACCAAATTAGTTACTGGTAAACAGAATGCATTTCATAACCACCAGCCAGTGTTCTTTCCACATACTTTTCTTCCAAAATCATATAGTGAAATGCAGAGACCCTCCCCCCAAAATATCCTACATTCCTGCTGAACTTTACCCTGCTGCCTAAGATCTATAATCTACCTGGATGAAGAGCAGCTCCTATGGTTGGTGACCACACTAATCACATGCCATCAGATGACTAAGTTAACCATGCATGGGGCAAAGCGAGGACGAAAATGCCCAATAGCATTATGGCATACCAAATGACACTATCACTAGGAGATGTTCACACTACAAAATGGCAATGGAACTAGAACCTGGAGACATGGCTTTGAATTCCAATGCTCTCAACAAGCAGTTAAACCAAATGCAAACACTGACCTCCTGGCTACTGATCACAACACTCAGATAACACAGTATAGATTGTACATATTCATCAGTTTTTAAACCACACCCACACCTTGAAACACACGAGGTAAATGTGAATTCATAATAGGAGCCCATTAAAACTTTATAACATGCCATGATAAAAATGTTTCAAAACAGTGAGAAAAGGACAGAGCACTCAAAAACTGAGAGTAGAATGCTTTATTCATTCATCTGTTTAGAGAATACTTTTTTTTTTTTGAGTTGGGGTCTCAATCTGTTGCATGAGCACAGCTCACAGCAGTCTCGACCTCCTTGGCTCGGATGATCCTTCTGCCTTAGCCTCCCGAACAGCTCGTACTACATGCACACACCACCATGGCTGGCTAATTTTTAAATTTTTTTGTGAGTCAAGGTCTGTTATGTTGCCCAGATTAGCAAATATTTATGGATACAGACTACATGCCAAGTACTGTATTCCAGGAGGGAAGACAAATTTTAAAACCTAATTAATACATTGTGTTAGAAAGTGATACATGCAACTAAGACAAATAAAACAGAAGTACCATAGAATGTAGAATAAAAAGCAGGCCAGATGGTCAGAGAAGATCTCTAAGAGTCAATATCTGAGAAAGCTGAAAGAGGAGGAGATTCCTGTGGATACTTAAAGAACAACATTCCACAAATAAACAACACCTGCCAGGATGGAGCTCAACAGCAAGAGGAAGAAGAGTAAGAGATGAAGTCAAGGACAAAATGGCAGTCTAAAGTTTTCTTCTGAGATGGGTAGTCACTACACTATCTTGACAAGGATTCCTCAAGCAGCTTTACAGAGAAGAAAAGCAGAGCTGAAGAAAACAGTCACCTGCAACAAGTCAAACTAGAGATGATGGTGCTAGTGAGAAGTATAGCACATGCAAGAGGAGTGGTTTTAGCTAGAGCAATTGGTTTCAGCTAGAGTAACTGGAAAGATTTCCTAACAGAGATGGGGATGACTGGAAGTAATGTTGTAAAGGGGGGAAAAACAATCAGGCACTTAATTTTAAATGTGTTGAGCTTGAAATGTCTTTCAGACATCCAAAGGAAATGTCTTTTGAGACAGTGGATATGAAGTCTAGAGTTTAGAAGAGAGGGCAAGGCTGAGATAAAAATTTGGAAGTCATCAGCATATTAGTAATAGTTAAAGCCATAACTGAGAGATCTGTATAGGTGGCAAAGTAACACTAGGGGCTGAACTCTGAAGCACTCCAAAGTTTAAATAGGGTAAAATGAGAAGGCACTAAAAAGGAGACAGAAAATGATGCCAAGGAGGTCAGGCGTGGTGGCTCATGCCTATAATCCTGGCACTTTGGGAGGTCGAGATGAGAGAATTCCATGAGACCAGCCTGGGAAACATAGAAAGACCTTATCTCTACAATAAATCAAGAAAAGTTAGCTGAGCATGATGCCTGTGGTTCCAGCGACTTGGAAGGCTGAGGTGGAAGAATTGCTTGAGCTCAGTAGGTTGAGGCTGCGGTGGCTGTGAGTGTGCCACTGCACTCCGGCCTGGGTGACAGAGACTCTGACAAAAAAAAAAAAAAGAAAAGTAAAAGATGCCAAGGTAGGAGGAAAACTAGGAGCATGATATCCTCAAAGTCAAATGAAGAAAATATCTGAACAAGAGAGTGACCCAAAATGTCAAATGTTGCTAATCGGGTAAGCCAGTCAGATAACACATGGAAAAAAAACTGACCACTACCTGAGTTGTATGTTAACCTTGAGAGCAGTTGTTGGAGTGGTGGAGACAAAAGCTTGGTTAGGTAGGTTTAGGGAGAATGGCGGGAGCATAATTGAGAGACAGAACTTATCAGAGGAGGTTGTTATATAAGGGAGGAGAGACATCAGAAACTAAAGGGGATTGTGAAGTTCAAAGGATAAATAACAGTATGTTTGAATACTGTCAAGAATGCTTCAGCAAAAAGTTAAAAATTGAGAAGACTGGTTGTGGTGGCTCATGCCCATAATCCCAATAATTTGGGAGGCTGAGGCAGGAAGATTGCTTGAGTCCAGGAGTTTGAGATTTCCCTAGGCAACATAGCAAGACCTCATCTCCACAGAAAAGTCAAAGAACCAACCAGATGTAGTGGGGTGGGTACCTATAGGTCCCAGCTACTGAGAGGCTGAGGCAGAAGGATTGCTTCAGCCCAGGAAGTTGAGGCTACAGCTCGAATATGCCACTGCACTCCAGCCCAGGAAACAGGGACCCCGAATAAAAAAACAAAAACAAAAACAAAAACATTGAGATGAGAGAAAAGGAAGGTTATCTGGCTAGTCCAACACCCCAGAGAAGCCAAGGAGTGGGCCCTAGTGCCACAGATATGCCTGCCCTAAGAGGAATTCTCCCCAGCAGTTTGCAAACTTCAGCAGATATCAGAATCACCTGTAAGGCTTTCTGAGGCCTAGATTGTTGAACCTCACCTTCAAAGTTTCTGATACAGAAGGTCTAGGGTAGAACACCAGGAATCTGAATTTCTAACAAGTTTCCAGATGATCCTATTTCTGCTGGTCAAGAGACTTCATTTTGAGAACCAATGTTCTATACCAGGGAAGAGAGAAAAGACAAGCATATGAATACAAATACCGTTAACTTCAGTTACCCTTTTGGAAAAATATAGGTTATAGCATACACCACATAATACACATCAAAACAAGCAAACAGACCAAACTCTCAGAAGAGTTGAAAGAGAAAATCTGTTTTTAAACTATAAAATAACACATAAGAAAAACACATATAAGAATGTTTTCATAATCTTAGGTGAGGAAGTTAAGCAAAACATAAAGCCTAAGGAATAATTTAGAAAAACGCCTTTGGGAAAAGCCTTAGTCAAACAAATATGACTACATAAAAATGTTAAACTCCTGTATGACAAAAATAAAACTGAATGACAAATAATAAACTAGAAAAACATGTAATATTTAATGTACAGAATTGGCAAAAAGTAATGTGCAGAAAATAAAAAGGTTTTACGCAAAATAAGAGAAGATATTTTACAACAAAAATGAATTGTGTTATAAACGCATAATTCACAGGGAAAATACAAATAGTTAATAATCATAAAACACAACAGTGATTCCATTTAAAGGTATTCAGTTATTAGTTACCTTCACACATAAACAGGTATGTTAGTAACAGCAACATAAAAAATTAAAAAAGTTGGAGACAATCTCAAAACAGTCATTGAGAATCAGGAGTCACACCTACTGACACCCAGAGATACACAAGAAATTCTAGCTAATGACCCAAGCAAGCTGAAGAACAATGTACTGTCTAGTTGGCATAACCCAACTTTTGCAGAAGGGAGAACCAACGGGAAGAAGGACACACAGAAGAATGAAGAACAGGATTTTAAAAAGCTTGTAGCCGGGCATG
>NW_007062493.1:0-458 GCF_000164805.1 Carlito syrichta
CAATAATAATAATAATAATATTTATTCTATTATATTGTCTTCAATAACATTAGAATCATTCATAGGTGCATAGCCCACCCTGAAGATGGTAAGATAAACTTTCTATATATATAACTATAGGACCAGTCATATGAGGTAAACTCCAGTTGAGTCAGGGGGCAAAAAAGTGAACTGATATTTAGTCATCACCTACATAGTCTCAGTCCAATAGAGCTAGCAGTCTAGTTAAGGAGACATATATTGGTTTAGGTTGGTTTGCCCACAAGCAAATGTTTCTTAATTTGAAGATCTGAGTGCAAATGGCTTATTTGAGAGGTGATCCAAAGAAAGCACTGGAAGGTATTTGTGGCAGTAAGATGGGGAAAAAAAAGAAGTCAATACAAATTGTATTACCTAGCAGGTTGTCACTGCCATAATTCAGATTAAATACTGCTGAGGAACTCTGGGAGATGTTGTAG
>NW_007062494.1:0-397 GCF_000164805.1 Carlito syrichta
AAAAAAAAAAAAGTGACCCAACAACGAGTGTTGTCTACAAAGCCAAGTAGTTCCCACTGTCCCTCAACAGAGAAACCATTTTCTACTTCAAAACAAAACAACCAAAGAAACAAATAAGCAAAAATTATCTTTTCTACCTTCGGATTCAGATGACAGTTATATTTTGCCCAAGGATATTGAGCAATCATAAGAGACTTTTTTTTTTTCCTCTTCTATACTGGAGACAAACCACAACTTATTATAACAAAACTGGTTAGGATATTACTGCACATTACCATAGACTTTATAAACACTGTACTCTTAGGTGTTGGGAGTCAGCCACGGAGGCCCACTGAGTATTAGGGATCAGGAAGGGCCGTTGACCCCGAAACCACTAGGATGTGTTCGGGAGCTATTG
>NW_007062495.1:0-397 GCF_000164805.1 Carlito syrichta
CTGCACTCCAGTCTGGGCGACCGAGTGAGACTCCAACTCAAAAAAAAAACAAACAAAAAACAAAAAAAAATAAAAATAAAATAAAAATAAATTTATGGTAGAAACGAGGTCTCGCCAAGTTGCCCAGGTTGGTCTCAGACCCCTGAGTTCAGGCAATCCTCTATCCTCCACCTCCCAAATTGCTGGGATTACAGGTGGTGTTTCTCAAGCACAACTCTGATTATGTCACTCCTAAATCCAGTGCCCTCAGGATCAAACCCTAAATCTTACTTATAGTCCACAAGGCACTGCATGGCCCAACCTCTGATGACCTCTCCAGCTTCACCTTTATCCCCAAAGGTTCTCCACTGCTATCAGAATGAAAGACAAGTTCAAGACCTTCCACCATCTGGCCTCC
>NW_007062496.1:0-626 GCF_000164805.1 Carlito syrichta
GTAAATAAATTTAATTGAAGTGAGATAAATGGAAAGGAAAGTAACAGAATGGAATGGAAAGGAATGGAATGGAATGCAGAGGAAAGGAATAAAATGCTGAGGAATGGAATGTTGAGGAAAGGAATGGAGTGGAAAAGAATGGAATTGAATGGAATGGAGTGGAATGGAGAGAAATGGAATGGAGAGGAATGGAATGGAGAGGAAATGAAGCAATGGAATTGATGGGAAAGTAATGGAGAGGAATGGAATAGAATGGAGTGCAATGGAATGAAGAAGAATGGAATGGAGAGAAATGGAATGGAGAGAAATTGAATGGATACGAATGGAGTGGAAGGGAATTAAATGGAGAAGAATGCAGCGGAAAGTATACAATGGAATGACATTGAGGAGAATGGAATGGCATTTGAGGAATGGAATGGATTGGTTAAGAATGGAATGGTGAGGAATGGAATGGAGTGTAATGCAATCCAATCTAGACGAATCCATTAGTAAGGAATTGGAAAAGATTTGATGGAATTTTGAGGCATGGAAATGAATGTAATGGAGTGAAAATTAAAGGAATGGAGTTCAGAAGAGTTGAATGGAATGCAGAGATATAGAAGTAATGGAGAGGAAGGCAATGGAGA
>NW_007062497.1:0-735 GCF_000164805.1 Carlito syrichta
ACTTCACCATCACCACCATCACTGTCATCATCACCTTCATCACTATCACCCTCATCATCATCACCATCACCCTCATCACCATCGCCGTCACCGTCACCCTCCCTCTCACCACCAGCATCCTCACCTTCAACTTCACCATCACCACCATCGCCTTCACCGTCACCCTCCCTCTCACCGCCAGCATCATCACCATCATCCTCACCTTCACCTTCACCATCATCCGCATCACTGTCACCCACACCCTCATCACCAGCACCGTCATCACCACCCTTGTCACCCTCATCATCACCATCGCCTTCACTGTCACCATCCCTATCACCACCATCATCCTCACCTTCAACTTCACCATCACCACCATCACTGTCATCATCACCTTCATCACTATCACCCTCATCATCACCATCACCCTCATCACCATCGCCGTCACCGTCACCCTCCCTCTCACCACCAGCATCCTCACCTTCAACTTCACCATCACCACCATCGCCTTCACCGTCACCCTCCCTCTCACCGCCAGCATCATCACCATCATCCTCACCTTCACCTTCACCATCATCCGCATCACTGTCACCCACACCCTCATCACCAGCACCGTCATCACCACCCTTGTCACCCTCATCATCACCATCGCCTTCACTGTCACCATCCCTATCACCACCATCATCCTCACCTTCAACTTCACCATCACCACCATCACTGTCATCATCACCTTCATCACTATCACCCTCATCATCA
>NW_007062498.1:0-395 GCF_000164805.1 Carlito syrichta
GTAGATAGCCAGTCATTGGGACAGGTATCACAGAAGAGGGACAGTCACTGTGATACACCAAAATGGAGGAGGTATAATCACTGAGACCCCCATCACAGAGGAAAACTAGCCACTGGGGCACCTATCATATATGAAGGCCAGTCAATGGGTACCAACTTTAGAGGAGGCAAAGTCACTGAGGCACCGTTCACAAAGAATGGCAGCCATCACAGTGGAAGACTAGTCACTTGGGCATCAATCACAGAGGAGAGTTAATTATTGCCATACATATTATAGAGGAGAACCAGTCACTGTGGTATGTATCTCACAGGGAAGTCAGGCACTGGGGCATGAATCACAGAGGAGATCCAGTCAATGGGGTACACATTATGGAGGAGGTCCATTCAGTCAGACAC
>NW_007062499.1:0-409 GCF_000164805.1 Carlito syrichta
TAGCTGGCTAGCTACCTGTTTTAACAAGCTGACTAGCTAGTTGGTTGGCTAGCTGGCTAGCGAGCTGACTTAACTGACTAGCTGCATTGTTGGCTAGATGACTAGACAGCTGGCTTAACTAGCTAGCTACCTGACTGGCTAGATGCATAGGCAGCCAGCTAGCTAGCTAGCTAGTGGGTTCGTCACCTGGCTAGCCAGCCAGCTTAAATAACCAGCTGCCTGGCTGTACAATGGGATAGACAGCCGGCTTAACTAGCCAGCCACCCTGCTGGTCAATCGGCTAGTGAGCTGGCTTAACTAACTGGCCACATACCTGACCAGCTTGCTAACCTGCCGGCCTAACTTGCCAGCAACCTAGCTATTAGGTCGGCTAGCCATCTGACTTATCTAGCTGACTTAACTAGATGGC
>NW_007062500.1:0-497 GCF_000164805.1 Carlito syrichta
TGGTCTCGAACCCCTGAGCTCAGGCAATCCTCTCACCTCCGCCTCCCAAAGTGCTGGGATGACAGACTTGAGCCACCTGCCCAGCCTCTCTTCATATTGAAAAAAAATTTTTTTAAATTTGTTTACCTATCTACTTGTTTGTTTAGAGTTGGAGTCTCACTCTGTCGCCCAGGCTGGATGGAGTGCAGGGGCACACTCACGGCCCCCACAGCCCTGACCTGCTGGGCTCAGGCGATCCTCCCACCTCAGCCTCCTGAGTAGCTGGAACCACAGGCGAGCACCACCACGCCCAGCTCTAGTTTTTTAAATTATTTTTTTGTAGAGATGTGGTCTCACTATGTTGCCCAGGCTGGTCTCAAACTCATGGGCTCAAGCAATCCTCCTGCCTCGGCCTCTCAAAGTGCTGGGATTACAAGCATGAGCCACTGCTCCTGGCCCTTTTATTTATTTTTTATTTTGAGTCAGAGTCTCAGTGTCGCCCAGGCTGGATTGCAGTG
>NW_007062501.1:0-828 GCF_000164805.1 Carlito syrichta
CGGTGGGAGTGTAAACTAGTGCAACCTCTGTGGAAAGCAGTGTGGCGATTCCTAAAAGCTCTAAATACCAACCTCCCATAAGATCCTGCAATCCACCTACTGGGAATATATCCTGAAGAACACAAATCACTCCATAAAAAAGATACCTGCACACGCATGGTTATCACAGCGTTGTTCAAAATAGCAAGAACCTGGAAACAGCCATGCTGCCCATCAAAAGAGGACTGGATTTAAAAAATGTGGTACGTACACACGATGGAATACTATGCAGCCATAAAAAAGAACAAAATCATTAACTTCACAGCCACCTGGATGGAACTAGAGTCTATAATACTGAGTGACCTCTCACAGAAACCAGGATCCGAATATCACATATACTCACTCATATAATGGACCTTAAACATACAATGCAATACTAACGAAAATGACTGACCGTACTAGGAAACTAATGTGGGGGGAGGGAGATGAGATTAACAGTAGCAAATATATGTCTGGGAATGAGGAAACACTCCATATCAAGAGGGTGCCAGAATGAAACGCAATTGTATACTTAACCCTTAACCGTACCCCACAACTTCCTATTAAAAAAAATTAAAAAAAAAGAAAATCAAAGCAGAGATTAAAAAATATCTACATGGCGTCTTACTAAGGGCTAAGAGACTCCTCACATACAGTACACTACACAGCCTCCAACTAAGGACGAGTAAAGAATCTCTGTTTTATGAGTCTTCAATCCAAAGAATTCCCACGGTGTCTGGTATGGGGCAAACAAGAAATAGGGCTTCGAACTCTCCAAATGTTTCGGAGCAATTTAGAATGCAGATATAA
>NW_007062501.1:2048-5413 GCF_000164805.1 Carlito syrichta
ACATGACCTTGTCCTAAGAAAGAATTAGGAATCTCGGTTACACGTGTCTTCAATCCCAAAAATCTACAGGGCATCTTGGAAGGGCTAAAAAAGAATCAGAGTTTCGAAGCAGGATCTATATAATTAGAGTTCTAATATACAGGAAAATACACGGACCCTTGCCAAGGAAGAAAAAGAATGGGGTTATAGCAGTCTTCAGTTCTAAATATCCACAGGTCATCTGTTGTGGGCTCAAAAAGAATCAGGGTTTAGAAGCTGCAACATAGGTAATGGCAGTCCTCATATACAGAGTCTACACGATCACTTCCTAAGGAGAAATAAGAAACCTGTTTTACACGGTTCCTACGTCACAATATCTACATGAAATCTTGCTAGGGGCTAAACAAGATTCAGGGTTTCTAAACAGGGTTCTGGGGAAAGGGAGACCTCATATACAGCAAATTACACGGCCCCTCGCTAAGGAAGACTAAGAAATCTTTGATACACTAGTCCCAAATCCGAAAAATTCTCAGGGTTGTCGTGCCACGGGATAAACAAGAATCAGGAGATATTTGGCTTGTGGGTATTATGAATCAGTCTTTTCAGGACTCCAGCTACATTCTGTTCCTCTTGAGAGTTGTAAACGGGTATCTGGTAGTACAAGTCACTTAGGTTCATCGGGACAACTATGGCCAGATTCCCAGAAAAAAAGTATCTTCTTGCAATATTTGGATGTAACTCTGGGATGAAGATGAACTTGGTAATCCTTAAATTTCGGTTTGAACTTTTTTTTGGAGAGGAGCTGTGGGTTTTGCAATTGACAAATATTTAGTACGATTTATTAAAATGTAACCAGTAATCATGGATTCTACATCCCTAGGAAACTTTTGGGCTTCTGCATTTTTGTATACAGTGTTTTGGAATCAACATAGACAGGGAAAATCAGGGCATCTTGCTGAGAACGTAAAGGGAATCCGGTTCTTGGAGTTCTCAATCGCCTAAATCTACAACGTCTCTTAATAAGGTTTAATCAGTAATCTGGGCTTATATGTCGCCATATTTTTAGTGTGTCTTTTGAAAATGTAACCAGGAATCTTGGCTTCCAATTCCAAAAGAAATTTATGGGGGTCTTTCACTTGACATCCAAGGAACTGGGATACTAGTTCACCAGGAAATGTCTGGGTGTCTTGTGGAGAATGAAGCAGGAATTTCAGTTATGGGAATCCTCAAATACAGAACACTACACGACCTGTTGCTATGGAAAAATAAGGAATCTTGGTTACACGAGTCCTCCATCCCAAAATGCTACAGAGCGTATTGTGAAGAGATAACCACCAATCAGGTTTTGGGAGTAGGAATCTGGATAATGGGAGTCCTCATACAGGAAACTGCACTTTCTATGATACAGAAGAATAAGGAATCTAGTTTACATGTGTCCTCAATTCCAAAAAAAACTTCAGGGTTTCTTGCTAAGGTCTAAAACGAATTTGGGTTTCTGAAGCATAATCTATAAAAATGAAATCCCCATATACAGGCAATTGCACGGACTTTTCCTTAGAAAGAATAAAGAATCTGGGTGACATGTGTTCTTAATACCTAAAAAACGACACGGCGTCTTCCTAAGGTCTAAACGAGCATCAGGGTTTCGATGCATGTATCTGGGAAAGGGAGTACACATATACAGGCAACTGCACGGCTGTTGCTAAAAGTAAGGAATCTGGGTTATATGAGTCCTCAGTCCTGAAAATCTACAGGGCCACTTGCTGACGGCTAAAGAAAAATCAAAGATTCGAGGCATGAATGTGGGTAATAGCAGTCCCCATATACAGGAAACTACATGGCCACTTGCTAAGAAAAAGAAGAAATCTGTTTTACACGTTCATCTATCAAAAAATCTACATGGCATCTTACTAAGGGTAAACAAGAATCAGAGTTTCGAAACAGGAATCCAGAGAAAGAGAGTCCTCAAATACAGGACACTATACGGTCTCCAACAAAGGAGGAAAAAGAATCTTGGTTGTACGAGTCCTCAATCCAAATAATTCCCAGGATGTCTGCTATGGGACAAACAAGAAACAAGACTTCAGGCTCCCCAGATGTTTCAGAGCAATTTAGCATATGGATATTATGAATCGGTATATTTCAGGACTCCAGCAACATTCTGGTCCTCTTGAAAGTTGTAAATGGGTATCGGGCACTCCAAGTCCGTCAGCTTCCTCAGAACAACAAAGGCCAGATTCCAGGACAAAAAGAATCTTCTTGACAAATTTGGATATACCTCTGGTCATAAGGTGAACCCTGTTATCCTTCCCCTTCCATGTCTCTTTTTATTTTGAGAGGAAACAAGTGTTTTGTAGTTGCCAAATGTTTAGTATGTATTTTTATAGGTAACGTGGAATCATGGATTCCACGTCCTTAGGAAATTTCTGGGCATCTGTCTTTTTGTATACAGAGTTTGGAATCCACATCAACAGGGAAAATCAGGACATCTTGCTGAGAACGAAAAGAATATCTGGTTCTAGGAGTTCTCATTAGTCTGAATATCCACAGCCTCTTGATAACGTTTAATCAGCAAACTGGTCTTCTGGGTCCCTACATTGTTCAGAGCTACTTGCTCCATGATATGATAAATGTGTCAGTACAGATCCACAGGAACTTTCTGGTCCTCTTGTTATTTTTAATCAAGGGTCTGGCCCTACAAATCCTTTTGTGTCCTAGGAACAACTATGACCATAAATATGTTCCCCAGAATCAAAAGGCAAATTGGTACAAAATCCCTCGATTCAGGTGACCTCAAGCTACAGAAAATTCTTGTGGGTGGGCAGGTCAGAATTGGGATGTTGGGTTTTGAAGATTCCACATTTTGCGGAGGTCTTGTGAAGGGGAACCAGGAATGTTGAATTCCAGTTCCCAAAGAACATTATGGGCGTCTTTCTCTTGATATCCAAACAACTGGAATTCTCGATCACCAGGAAATGTCTTGGCATCCTGCAGAGTGAAGCGGGATGCTCGGTAATGGGAATCGTCATATACAGGAAATTACACGTCATATGCTAAGGAAGTGTAAGGAATCTTGGTTACATGAGTCCTGAAACCCAAAAACTGACAGGCCGTCTTCCTCAGAGGTAACCACGAATCAGATTTTTGAAGTAGGAATCTGGGTAATGAGAATCCTCACATACAGAAATCTTCTCTGCCTATTGCTAAGTAAGAATGCGGAATCTGCGTTACTCGTGTCCTGAATCCCAAAAGAGCTTCAGGTGGTCTTGCTATGGACTAAACACGTATCAGGATGTTTTAAGCATGAATCTGGTGAAATGGAGTACTTATATACAGGCAACTACATGACCTTTTGTGAAGAAAGAATAATGAATCTGGTTTACAGA
>NW_007062502.1:0-654 GCF_000164805.1 Carlito syrichta
GAGCCCATCATGGGGGGAGCACCAGGCGCATGGGTATGTCTGTGCCAGGGCAACCACCCTTCATCCCACCTTGCTCACCCCTCACATGGTGAAAGGGAGAGCGGGCATGAGTCTCAAACCTTTGGCGAAGTGGGACAGCTAGGTAACCCACACCTGTGTCTGCAGCACTTGGGGAGGCTGAGACAGGAAAATGGCCGGAGCCTGGGAACTCGAAAAAAGCGGGACACCATAGCAAAACATAGAAAACCTTGTGTGAAGGCCAACCTCGGAGGGAGGATTGCCTCTGGTCCATAGTTCAAGACTGGAAGGAAGTCCAGGATGGTGACCAAATGGAAAACCTGTGATTACAGTAATTTAGGAGTCCCAGGCCATGAGGATGGCCCGAGTTGGGTGGTTTGAGAGCAGCCTGGGCAACCTAGTGAGGAAAGAAAAGAAAGACAAAAAGGAAGAAGAAAAGAAAGAAAGGAAGAAAGAAAGAGAGAGAAAGGGAAGGAGGGAGGGAGGAAAGAAGGAAGGAGCAAAGAAAGAAAGGAAAGAGGGAAGAAAGGAAAGAAAGAAATCCATTCTCTTCCAAACGTTCTCCCCTCAGTCCTCCCCCCCCAACATGTGAGGGCCCCCCAAGCTCAACATCTTTCAACCCCAATACCCCCCAAA
>NW_007062503.1:0-392 GCF_000164805.1 Carlito syrichta
ATACCTGGTTGACTAGATGACTAGTCAGCTGATTTAACTAGCTAGGTACTAGCGGGTTGGCCAGTTGGCTAGTCAGCAAGCTTGAATAGCCAGCGATTGGCTGGATAGTCGGATAGTCAGCTGGCTTAAGCAGGCAGTCACCCTGCTGATCAGTGGGCTAGCCCATTGGTTAAACTAGCTGGCCACCTACCTGACCAGCCTGCTATCCAGTCAGCTTAACTTGACATACACCTAGCTAGCCAGCCAGCTAACCAGCTGACTTAACTAGCTGACTTAACAAGATAGCCACCCTGCTAGCCAGCTGAATTAACTAGCTAGCCACCGAGATAGCAAGCCAGCTAAAAAGCTCATTTAGCTCGCTGACTTAACTAGCTACCCAGCCGTCTAGCCAG
>NW_007062504.1:0-414 GCF_000164805.1 Carlito syrichta
CTGCCAGAGCCCATGGGTTCGAGACCTGCCTAGGCAACTTGGTGAGACCTCATCTCTACAATAAATCAAAAAAAAAATAAAATAAAAATAAAAACAGAACCCTTTTCCCCATGAATCATCTGGAGGCTCAGATTCTGGAAGCACACTTTGGGAAACATTGCTGGCTGGAAGGAGCTTGGGCTCTGGATGTGGAGGCGCTGGACCCGGGACACGACGTGATGGCACTCAGACATCAGTCATACTGGTAGCCTGAGTAGCGCTGGTGTCCAGAGCTGGGCCCTGCTCCCTGACGCAGTCCCCGCCCCCAGGTGTGTGGTGCTGAAACTGGCCAGCCTGGGCATGTTCTCCTTCTCGCTGGGTCAGACTGTGCTGTGCATCGGCAGAAACAAGACCAGCTGTGAGTCCTACGGCTAC
>NW_007062505.1:0-392 GCF_000164805.1 Carlito syrichta
AGAGTATTCTTGGCTCCGGCACCGTCTGCCTCGAGGCTCCACTGTGCCGAGTCTAGCCACCCGCTCTTCCGTCTTTGCTCAGGCCCTTGTGCCTAAATCTGAGTTGGAAGGTGTCTCGGGGCGTCCTCCCAGCGTGGGGCCGGCCCAGGGTTGAGACGCGGAGGGCAGACCCGGGTGCGGCCTCAGGAGGGTGTGCTCTCGGGCGCTTGGCCACAGCCTTGCTCTTTCGGGACACGGGCTCCTGTCCTGTGAGTGAGGGCTGTCACTCGGAAATGGCGTCCGGGGCAGGAGGGGTCTGGGGACCCCAGCCTGGCACTGGCCGAGCTCGGGTCCACCAGCCCTGTGCTGGGGACTCAGGGGTGGTGGGCGCCCTCCCGGGCCTGGGACTCCGG
>NW_007062506.1:0-398 GCF_000164805.1 Carlito syrichta
GTAAGCCAGATGGCTAGCCATCTAACCAAACGTGTAGCTAGCTACTAATGTCAACTGGCTAGCCAGCTAGCCAGCCAACTAGCTAGTCAGCTAGAAAGACAGCTAGCTAGCCAGTTAGCTAGTTAAGTCAGCTAGCAAGTCAGCTAACAATTCAGCTAGCTAGTTAAGTCAGCTAACTAGTCAGGTTACTACTCAGCTTGCCAGTTCCTTCAACTAGCTAGTCAGCTAGACTGTCAGCTAGATAGTTAAGTCAGCTACCCAGGTAACTATCCAGATAGCCTGCTAATTAAGTCAGCTAGCTAGACACCTAGATAGCTTGTTTGCTGGTGAGTTATGTGAGCAAGATAGCCAGCTAGCTAGTCAGCTAGCTAGTTATGTCAGCTATCAAATCAGCTAAT
>NW_007062507.1:0-390 GCF_000164805.1 Carlito syrichta
AGTCAGAATTCTCAAAAATGTATTTCCTCAGTAGAGGGAGTAAATTAACTCTAGACTAAAATTGATCTGAATTCATCTAAGGCTTAAAAACAAGACTTAAAAACCATCTAACTGGTTTCAAGTAACTTAATTGCATCTCAGAAAAAAGCCCAAAAATGTCTAAAGAGTATAACAAAATCCAGCACCCATCAATGACTGGAATCCAGTAGAAAATTACCAGTTATGTAAACAGGCAGGAAAATACAACCCACAACTGGGGGCAGGAAAATCAACCAATTAACAATCATGAAAACATCCCAGAAATGACAGACATGGTAAACATAGCAGATGAAAAAGTTAGAACAGCTATTAAAAAATCAACTTTATGGCTGAGTTCAGTGGCTCAGCCTG
>NW_007062508.1:0-466 GCF_000164805.1 Carlito syrichta
AGTGAGGGTCGAGTAGATGCCTATCTTGGTTCTTTAATTAGAAGATCTCAGAGTTATCTGCCAAGAATTAAAAAGCAGGGTGAATCATTTCACATTTGTGCTGTGATCTTTGATGCTTTGTTGCTGACCCTTTGCCACCACAAATTACAATGATCAGAGACTATTTGGAAAAGAAAGTTTCAGTATTTTGAAGGAGCACATTGTCTACTGTTATTCCCAATTCCACTCTTATCTCGCCTTCCTAACTAACCTGATCCTGTCCTATATACATACTGTGTTTCACCGGTATGTATATTACGATAATTAGTTAAAACGTCTCAATTTATACATACATTTTTTCTCATCAGAATAAATTCCCCTTCTTATAACTTTGATTAGATCATATAGAGTCTTTCTGTACCTCAGCAAATATAAAACACTTTTACATATTTGCACTTAATATATACTTTTATGATAATTATAGAAT
>NW_007062509.1:0-533 GCF_000164805.1 Carlito syrichta
CCTCTGCATTTCATTTCATTCCATTCCTTGGCATTTCATTCCATTCCAATCCACACCATTCCAACCATTCCTCTCTATTCCATTCCATTCCTCTCCAATCCATTCCATTCCATACCATTCCATCCCACCTCATGCCATTCCAATCCTCTCTGTTCCATTCCATTTCTCTACATTCCATTCCTCTTCCTTCCATACCATTCCACTCCGTTTAATTCCATTGAATTGCTCTTTATTACATTCCATTCCATTCCATCAATCCCTGTTTCCCTCCTCTCCATTCCATTCCATTCCATACCATTCCATTCCATTCCTCTGCATTCCATTCCTCTCCTTTTTCTTCCACTTCTTTCCATTCTATTCCATTAAATTCCATTCCATTCCTCTTCATTCCAGTCCATTCCATTCCTCTCCATACCTTTCCATTACATTTCATTTCATTGCCTGCCTTCCAATCCATTGTATTCCTTTCCTTTCCATTCCTCTCCATTCTATTCCATTCCAGTCCTTCGAATTCCATTCCACTCCACTCCATT
>NW_007062509.1:2017-2329 GCF_000164805.1 Carlito syrichta
CATTCCATCCATTCCATTCCTCGCTATTCCATTTCCTTCCATTCCATTTCATTTCTCAAGATTCTATTCCATTCTTCTTCACTCCATTCCATTCCATTTCATTCAATTCCATTCCTTTCCATTTTATTCCTTTCCATTCCATTCCTCTCCCGTCTATTCCTCTCCATTCCATTCCATTCGTCTCGATTCCACTCCTTTCTATTCTATTGCATTCCATTCCAATCCTCTTCATTCAATTCCATTCCATTCCACTCCATTCCATTTCTTTCCTCTCCTTTTCATTCCTCTCAATTTCATTGCATTCCATTTCTC
>NW_007062510.1:0-748 GCF_000164805.1 Carlito syrichta
AACTTGGTGAGACCTCATCTCTACAATAAATTTTTTAAAAATTAGCCGGGTGTGGTAGCGTGCACCTGTAGTTCCAGCTACATGGAAGGCAGAGGCAGAAGGATCGCGGAGCCCAGCAGGTCGAGGTTACAGTGGCCAGGAGCGGCCAATGCACTCCAGTGTGGGCAACAGAGTGAGACTCCAACTCAAAAAAAAAAAAAGAAAATATTTGGGTTAGGAACACAAAACTGCTTCTGCCTCCCTCTCTCCAGGGCATCTCCTTTGCCTTGTACAGGAATGAGAATCTTTCTTTAGGGCATGTCTTATAATGTTTTGTTTAAGAATGCAGCTCTGAGCCAGGCTCGGTGGCTCAGCCTGTAATCCTGCGCCTTTGGGAGGCTGAGGTGAGTGGATTGCCTGAGCCCGCGGGTTCGAGACCCTCCTGGGCAACTTGGTAAGACCTCATCTCTACGATAAATCAAAAAAATTAACTGGGCATGGTAGCGCGCACCTGTAATTCCGGTGACTCGGAAGGCTGAGGCAGAAGGATCACCAGAGCCCAGCAGGTGGAGGCTGCGGTAGCCGGGAGTGGCCGCTGCACTCCAGTCTGGGCGATGGAGTGAGACTCCAACTCAAAAAAAAAAAAGAATGCAGCTCTACAGCTGAATACCTGAATTCAAGTCTGGCTTCAACCACCTCCCTGTTTCTCATTTTTCTCCTGTGTGAAATGGGAAAACAGGCAATCTATAGGGTTCATGTGAGAATAAAT
>NW_007062511.1:0-389 GCF_000164805.1 Carlito syrichta
CGCAGGTCGAGACCCACCTGGGCAACGTGGCGAGACCTCATCTCTGCAAACCAATTTTTGTAGTGAAAAATAAAGACGGAGGGAAATAAAACACCCCTTCTTCATCGCCTTGGCCAGCGTGACAAGGTCACTTCCTCTCACCGTTGGCCGGTGATCACCCATGACCCCAACTAAACTTGGAAGGAACACTGGAACCCGCTCAGGGAGTGTCAGGTGAGCACTCGTGGCATTTTCCCGGTGCATACGGTTTTCCTGGGGTGGTGGAAAACTTTGTCACAGCCTTCTCCATCCCTGGAGACCCCTTTAGAGAGGGGCACCCCTTGGGCCTTGTCCCCAGTTCACTGTGGTCATTTGCCCTCTGGCAGCCCGCTGAGCAAGCCCTGGCTCTC
>NW_007062512.1:0-601 GCF_000164805.1 Carlito syrichta
AGCTGACTTAACTACCTGACTTGAACAAATATCCTGCTGGCTAGCAAGCTGCCATGTCTAACTAGCTACCTACCTAGTGGTGAGAGAGCCGACTGGTCAGCTGAATTAACTAGTCTGCTGGTGAGTGAGCCGATGCATGACTGCCATAACTAGTCAGTCAGCTAGTGATTCGACCAGTGAGCTTACTTACTAGTCGGCTGGTGAGCAAGCCAACTATTTAGCAGACCTGTTGGCTTGTGAGCAAGTTGACAAGTTAGTTGACCTGTTGGCTGGCGTGCAAGGCGACTAGTTTGCTGACTGGTTGGCAGACAAGCAAGCCTACTAGTTAGCTGATCTGATGGAAACTGAGGGAACCCACTAGTTAGCTCACCAGCTAGCTGAGTTGCTAGCTGACTAGTTAGCTAAGTAACTAGCTGATATGCCAGCTGACTTAACTATCTAGCGAACTATCTGGCTGACTAGCTAGTTGACTTCTCTAGCTAGCTGACTAGAAACCTGATTCGCTAGCTGACTTAATTAGGTATATGAATAGTTAGCTGATTTGCTAGCTCACTAAACTAGCTAGTTGGCTAGCTAGCTGACTTAACTAGCTGACTAGCTA
>NW_007062512.1:1952-2823 GCF_000164805.1 Carlito syrichta
GCTATATATTTAGTCAACTGACTAGCCAGCTGACTAAACTAGGTGACTTAACTAGCTAACCAGCTGTCAAGCCAGCTGTATTAATTATCAAGCTACCTGGCTATTCAGCTGGATAGCCAACTGACTTAACTTGGTGTCATAACTAGCTAGCCAGCCGTCTAGACTGCAGACATAAATATCTAGCTAGCTACCTAGATAGTCAGCTGTCTAGCCAGGTGACTTAACTAGGTGACTTAACTAGCTAGTCAGCTGGCTAGCAGGCTGACTTAACTGCCTAGTTACATAGCTAGCCATCTGGATAGGCAGCTGACTTAACAGCTAGCTCCCTAGCTAACCAGCTGTCTATTGAGTTGACTTAACTAGGTTACTTAACTAACTACCTAACTGGCTAGCCAGCTGACTTAACTTTCTGAATTAACTAACTGGCAAGCTAACTTAAGTAGCTGACTTAACCAGCAAGCTACCTAACTCGTCAGCTGGCTTAACTAGCTAGCTACCTAGATAGCTATATAGCTACCCAGCTGACTTAACTAGCTGACTTAACGAGCCACCTAGCTGACATAAGTAGCTGACTTATATAGCTAGATTTCTATGTAACCCACTGACTTAACTAGCAGAAATAACTAGCTAGCCAGATGTCTAGCCAACTCATTTAACTAGCTTTTTAACTAGCGAGCCATTTGGATAGCCAACAGACTTAACGAGCTATCTTAACTAACTAGGCAGCAGGTTGCCAGCTGACTTAACTAGCTGACTTAACCAGCTAATTAGTTGGCTAACCATGTGACTTAACTAACTGGCTACATATCTAGACAGCTGGCTAGCCAACTGACTTACACAGCTGACTTAAGATAGCAACCTGGAAAACCAG
>NW_007062512.1:3265-17685 GCF_000164805.1 Carlito syrichta
GCTGACTTAAATAGTTATCTAACCAGCTAGCTACCTAGCTAACAAGCTGACTAAAATAGTCATTGCCCTAACTAGCTTGTTGACTTAACCAGCTAGCTATCGAGTAAGCTTACTCATTATCTAATGTGCTAGCAAGCAGATTTAATCATTTGACTTAACTCGTTAGCTAAAGAGCCAGGTAGCTGACTCAACCAGCTGACTTAACTCATTAGCTAACTAGTTAGCTGACTAAACCTGCTGACTTAACCCATTAGTTAACTAGCTAACTACCTCACTCAACCGGTTGACTTAACCTGTTCGCTAACTAGCAAGCTAACTGTCTTAGACATCTGACTAAATTAGAAAGCTTACTTAACTAGCTGACTTAGCTATCTAACTTATCTACTTAGCTAGCTGACATAACTGGCCAACTTTACAAGTTACCTAGCTGGCTTAACTACCTCAATTAAATAGTTAGCTAACCAATTAACTAGCTGATTAACTAGCTGCTTTAATAATTATCTAACTATTTAGGTAGCAGACTTAAGTGACTTAAATAGTTAGCTAACTAGTGACCTAGCTGACTTAGCTAGCTTACTTAGCTAGCTAGCTGGTTAGCTAGCTGACTTAGCTAGCTGAATTAACTAGATGGCTAATGAGATAGCTATCTTTCTTAATGAGTTAGTTAACGAGATAGCCAACTATTTTAACTAGTTGGTAAATGAGTTAACTAGCACACTTAACTAGTTATTTAACGAGTTAGATGAATTAACTTGTGGGCTGTCAAGTCGGCTGACTATTTAGATTGTTTAACACGTTGGCTGCCTACTCGGTCGACTTGTTAGCTGGCTTAACAAGTCAGCCTACTAGTCGGCCAACTAGTTAGCTTGGTTAACAAGATGACTGACGAATTGGTCCACTAGTTAGCAATGGTAACAAGTTGCTGCTCATTTTCTGTCCTAACTAGTTGGATGACTAGTTTTCAGACAAGTTAGCTGACCTAACTAATCAGACAACTATTTAACTGTGCTAACTTGTCGACTGACAAGTTGATTGACTGGTCAGACGATTGTTTAGCCCACTTTACTACTTGTACGACTAGTTGATGGACTGGTTACCTGACTAAACTAGTCGACTTTGCATGAGACAACAGGTGAGCTGACTTAACTAGTCAGTGGGTGAAGAACCGACTGGTCAGCTGACTTAACAAGTCAGCCAGCGAGTGAGCCGATTGGTAAGTTGACTTAACTAGTTGGATGGCGAGTGAGCCGACTGGTCAGCTGAATTCACTAATCTGCTGGTGTGTGAGCTGACTGGTCAACTGACTTTAGTCAGCTGGCACATGAGCTGACTGGTCAGAAGACTTAACTAGTTGGCTGGTGAGTGAGCAGACCAGTGAGCCAAATTAATTAGTTGACCATCGAGTGAGCCAGTGGGTGAGATGACTTCACTAGCCAGCCAGCAAAAGAGCCATTGGTGAGATGACTTAACTAGTCGGTTGGCGAGCAAGCTACCTAGTTAGCTGTCCTGTTGGCCTGCGAGCAAGCTGGCGAGTTAGTTGAACTTTTGGCTAGTGAGTGAGACGTCTAGTTTGCTGACTGGTTGGCATGTGAGTGAGCAGACTAGTTAGCTGACCTGATGGAAAGTGAGTGAGGCCACTAGTTAGCTGACCAGCTTGATAAGTTGCTAATCCACTAGTTAGCTAAGTAATTAGCTGATTTGCTAGCTGTCTTAACTAGATAGCTGACTAGCTAGCTGGCTATCTAGCTGATGTAACTAGCTAGAAAACAGCTATATACCTGTCTATCTAGTTGACTTAGCTAGCTAGCTAACTGGCAAGTTAGCTAGCTACTTGACTTAACTATCGAGCTGATTAGTTAGCTGACTTAAAGAGCTAGCTGACAAGCAACCTGACTACCTAGCTGACTTTAAAAGCTAGCTGAATAGTTAGCTGACTTGCCAGCTGACTTAACTAGCTAGCTGTCTAGCTAGCTGACATAACTAGCTGACTAGCTAGTTGGCTGGATAGCTGGCTAGCCAGCTGACTTAAATAGCTAGATACCTGGTTGGCTAGATGGCTAGCCAGTTGGCTTAACTAGCTAGCTACCTGGCTGTCTAGTTGGCTAGGCAGCCGGCTAGCTAGCTAGAGGGCTGGCCAGCTGGTAGCTAGCTGAATTAAATAGCCATTTGGTTGACTGGACAGTCTGATAGCCAGTGGGATTATCTATCCAGTCACCCTGCTGGCCAGCAGGCTACCCAACTGGCATAACTAGATGGCCACCTACCTGACCAGCCTGTTAACCAACCTTCTTAACTTGCCAGCCACCTAGCTAACCAGCTGGCGAACCAGCTGACCTAACTAGCTGACTTAAGTAGATAGCCATCTGGCTAGCCAGCTGGCTTAAATAGCTAGCCACCAAGCTATCCAGCCAGCTAGCCAGCTCTCTTAACTAGGTGACTTAACTAGCTAGGCAGCAGGCTAGGCAGCAGACTTAATTAGCTAGTTACCTACATAGCCAGGGGACTAGCCAGTTGACTTAACGACCTGATGTAACAAGCTACACAGCTAGCTACCAAGCTGAATTAACTAGCTGGCTACATAGCAAGCCAGATGGTTAGCCACTTCAATTAACTAGATGACAACCAGCTAAGCAGCTGGCTAGCCAGCAGACTCAACTAGGTGACTTAATGCATTAGCCGGCTGGCTAGCCAACTGACTTAACTAGCTGACGTAAAGAAATAGCCAACTGGCTAGCCAGCAGAGTTATCTAGCTAGCTGTCCTGCTAGGCAGCTGGCTAGCCATCTGACTTAACTAACTGACTTAACTAGCTAGGCTGCTAACTTAACTAAATGAGTTAACTATGTAGCTACCTACCAAGCCATCTGACTTAACTAGCTGATTTAACTAGCTAGCTAACTAGCTAGCTATCATATAGCTAGTTGAATTAACTAGCTGACTTACCTAGCTAGTTCACTGACATATCTAGGTGACTTAACTAGATAACTTCCTGGCTAGGCAGCTGACTTAAGTAGCTGAAATATCTAGCGAGCCAGATGGCTGCCCATCTGACTGAACTAGATTTTTAACTAGCTAGGCAGCTGGATTAGCAACTGATTTAATGTGTTGACTTAACTAGATACCCAGCTGGCTAGCCAGCTGAGTAAACGAGCTAACTTAACTAGCTGGTCAGCTGGAGAGTCAACTGACTTAATTGCCTAGCTACCTAGATGGCCAGCAGCCTAGTCAGCTGAGTTAACTAGCTGACTTAATGAAGTAGTCAGCTGGATAGCCATCAAATAACCTAGCTATTTAGCTAGATAGACAGCTGGATAGCCAGCTGACTTAACTAGCTGATATAACTAGATAGCCTAGTGGCTAGCCAACTGACTTAACTAGCTACCTACCTACATAACCCGCTGGATGACCAGCTGACTTAACTACCTAACTACCTAGCTAACCAGCTGGCCAGTGAGCTGACTTAATTAGGTGACTTCAGTAGCTAGCTAGCTGGGTAGCCTGCTGACTTAACTAGAGTGCTCCCCTCATAAGCAGCTGGCTAGCCAGCTGACTTAACTAACTGACTTAACTAGCTAGCTGCTTAGTGCTGCAGCTGTGTTAACCAGCTGTTTAAATAAGCTAGCTACTTAGCTAGTCAGCTGGCTACTCAGCTGCCTTAATTATCTGACTTAATTAGCTAGCCAGCTGGATGGCCAGCTGTATTAACGAGCTGACATAACCAACTAGCCAGCTAACTAACCAACTGACTTAACTAGCTAGCTACCTAGCCAGCCAGCTGGGAAGCCAGCTGAATTATCTAGCTGACTTAACTAGCTAGCCAGCAGGCTAGCCAGCTAGCTTAACTAGCTTACTACCTAGCCAACCAACTGACTAGCCATTTGACTTAACTACTTGACTTAATCAGGTAGCCAGCTGTCTAGCAGGTTGACTTAACTGCATGGCTACCTAGCTAGTCAGATGTATAACCAGATGACTTTTCAAGCTAGCTACCTATGTAGCCTGCTGTATTGCCAGCTAACTTAACTACCTAGCTGCCTAGCTATCCAGCTTGCTAGTGAGCTGACATAACAAGGTTACTAAACTAGCTAGCTAACTGGCTAGCCAGTTGACTTAATTAGCTAGCTACACAGCTAGTCAGATGGCTAGCCAACTGAGTTAACTCACTGACTTAACTAGCTTGCAAGCTGACTTAACTAGCTGCATTAACCAGCTAGCTACCCAGTTAGCCAGCTGGCTTAACTAGCTGCCTCAACTAGCTAGCTACCTAGCTAGCTATCTAGCTAGTCAGCTGACTTAAGAAGTTGACTTAACTAGCTAGCTAGCTGACATAACCAGCTGACTTTTATAGCTAGCTTCCTAGCTAGCCAACTGATTTAACTAGCTGAAATAAATGGCTAGCCAGATGGATCAACATCTGACTTGACTAACTTTTTAAATAGCTAACCAGCTGGATAGCCAAAGAACTTAATGAGCTTTCTTATCTAATTAGCCAGCTGGTAGACAGCTGACTTAACTAGCTGACATAAACAGATACTCAGCTGCCTAGCCAGCTGACTTAACTAGCTGGCTCCCTATCTAGCCAACTAGTTTGTCAGCTGACTTACCAAGTTGACTTAAGCTAGCAAGCTGGGTAGCCAGCTCATTTAACTAGCTAGCTACCTACGTAGCCAGCAGGTTAACCAGCTGCCTTAACTAGTTGATTTGAACTGCTAGCCTGCTGGCTAGCAAGCTGACTTATCTAGTTAGCTACCTAAGTAGCAAGCTGGCTAGAGAGCTGACTAAACTAGCTGACATAACCAGTTAGACAGTTGGCTAGCCAGCTGATTTAACTAAATGACATCACTAGCTAGCCAGGTAGCTATCTAACTGACTTAACTAGCTAGCTGCCTACGTTGTCAGTTGGCTTGTCAGCTCTCTTAACTAGCTGAATTAACCAGCTAGCCAGTTGACTAGCCAACTGATTTAACTAGCTTGCTACTTAGCTAGCCAGCTGGCTAGCCAGCTGACTTAACTAGCTGACTTAACTAACTAGCTACCTAGCTGACCAGGTGTCTTAAATAGTTAGCTAACTAGCTAGCTACCTAGCTAGCCAGTTGACTTAAATTGTTAGCTGCCTAGCTAGCTAGCTGACTTAAACAGCTAGCTAAATAGTTAGCTTACAGATTATCTAATGTGCTAGCTAGGTGACTTAATTATCTTACTTAACTCATTAGCTAATGAGCTAGCTAGCTGACACAACCAGCTGACTTAAATCGTTAGCTAGCTAGGTAGCTAGCTGACTCATCCAGTTGACTTCACTCGTTAGCTTACTAGCTAGCAAGCCTACTCAACCAGCTGACTCAACCCGTTTCCTAGCTTGCTACCTTGCTGACTCAACCAGCTGACTTAATACATTAGTTAACTAGCTAACTGCCTGTCTCAACCTGCTAACTTAACCTGTTAGTTAACTAGCAATCTAGCTGTCTTAATCAGCTGATGAAATTAAAATACTGAGTTAAGTAGCTAACTTAGCTGGCAGATTTAACTAATTAGCTAGCTAAACTAACTAGGTGAATTAATTAGTTTGCTAACTATTTAACAAGCTTCAAAGCTAGCTGACTTAATTATTTAGCTAACTACTCAGGAAGCAGACGTAAGTAGCTGACATAAATCGTTAGCTAACAAGTGAGCTAGCTGATTTGACTAGGTGACTTAGCTAGCTGGTTAGCTAGCTGACTTAGCTAACTGACTTAACTAGTTGGCTAATGAGATAGCTAGCTGACTTAACAAGTTGGGTAATGAGCTAGCTAATTGTTTTAACCAGTTAGCAAATGAGATAACTAGCTGACTTAACTAGTTGTTTAACCAGTTAGTTAAGTGACTTAACTTGTTGGCTGATGTGTCAGCTGACTAGTTAGCTGGTTTAATACGTAGGCTGACTGCTCAGCCAACATTTTTACTGGCATTAAATGTTGGCCGAATAGTCGGCCGAGTATTTAGCTGGGTTAACTAGTTGACTGATGAATTGGCCCACTATTTAGCTTGGTTAATTAGTTGGCTGACGAATTTGCTGATCTAACTAGTCGTCCGAATAGTTGTCCGGCTAGTTAGCTGACCTAACTAGTCGGCCAACTAGTGAGCAGACTTAAATTGTTGACTGACAAGTTGGCCCACTAGTAGGCTGATTGGTTAATTAACTTAACTAGTTGGACGGCTAGTAGGCCAACGGGTTAGCTGACTTAACTACTCAGTCAATGAGTGAGTCTACAGGTTAGCTGACTTAAATAGTCAACTGGCAAGTGAGCTGTCTTGTCAGCTGAATTAAATAGTTCACAGGTGAGTGATCTGATTGATCAGATGATTTAACTAGTCGCCCGATAGGCGAGTCAACTGCTCAAACAAGTTAACTAGTCTGCCAGTGAGTGAGATGACTGGTCAGCTGAATTTAGTCAGTTGACGTGTGAGCTGACTCATCAGACTTAACTAGTTGGCCAGTGAGTGAACCCTTCTGTAAGTCAACTTACTAGTTGGCCAGTGAGTGAGCCGACGTGTGAGCTGCCTTACTATTAGGCCAGTGAGTGAGCCAACCTGTGAGCTGACTTAACTAGTTGGCTGGCAAGAAAGACGACTAGTTCACTGATCTGTTGGACTGTGAGCAAATCAACAAGTTATTTGAACTGTTGGCTGATGAGCAAGCCAACTAGTTTGCTGACAGGTTGGCAGGTGAGCGAGCCAAATATTTAGCTGACTTGATGGAAAGTGAGCGACCCCGCTAGTTAGCTGACCAGCTAGCTGAGTTGCTAGCCGACTAGTTACCCAAGTAATTACCTGGTTTGATAGCTGACTTAATTAGCTAGCTGACTAGCTAGCTGGCTATCTAGCTGACATAACTAACTAGCAAACAAGCTATCTAACTGTCTAGCAAGCTGACTTAACTAGCTGGCTAACTGACTAGTTAGCAGGCTAGCTGACTTAATTATCTAGCTGACTAGCTAGGTGACTAGCTAGCTGACATAACTAGCTATTTGACAAGCAATCTGACTAGTTAACTGATGTAACTAGCTAGATGAATGTTTAGCTGACTTGCTAGCTGACTTAAATAGCTAGCTGGCTAGCTAGCTGACTTAAATAGCTGACTACCTATTTGGCTGGCTAGCTGACTAGTCAGCTGACTTAATTAGGTAGCTACCTGGTTGGCTAGACGACTATCCAGCTGACTTAACTATCTGGCAGTCTAGCTGGCTAGCTGGCCAGGTAGTTAGCTAGCTAATTAAGTCAACTGGTTAGCCAGTTAAGTGAGTTATTGAGCTGGATAGCCAGCTGACTTAACTAGCTGACTTAACCAGCTAGCCAGCTGACTAGCCAGGTGAATTAACTATGTAGCTGCCTAGCTAGCCAGTTGTCTTGCCACTTGAATTAACTGGCTTACATATCCAGCTAGCCAGCTGGCTAGCCAGCTGACTCAAGTAGCTGACATAACTAGCTAGCCAGCTGACTTAACTAGCTGACATCTCTAGCTAGCCAGGTGGACAGCCAGCTGACTTAGCTAGCTAACTACCAATATATACTGCTGGTTTGCTGCCTGAATAACTACCTAGTTAACCAGTTGACTATTGAGCTTACTTAAGGCGTGGGATTACAGGGCATGAGTTAACTAGCTAGCCAGCTGGCTAGTCAGCTGACTTAAGTAGTTAGCTACCCAGATAGGCAGCTGGCTAGTCAGCTGACTTAACTAACTGACTCAACGAGCTAGCCAGCTGACTTATCTATCTGATTTAACCAGCTAGCCACCTGACTG
This sequence comes from Carlito syrichta, assembly GCF_000164805.1. Taxonomy (NCBI): domain Eukaryota; kingdom Metazoa; phylum Chordata; class Mammalia; order Primates; family Tarsiidae; genus Carlito; species Carlito syrichta. The sequence goes on from NW_007062512.1 coordinate 11,042, forward strand.
ACCAGCTGAATTAACTAGCTGACTTATCCAGCTAGCCAGATGGTTAGCCAACTGACTTAACAAGCTAGCTACCTTCCTAGCCAGCTGGGAAGCCAGATGAATTAACCAGCTGACTTAACTAGCTAGCGAGCTGGATAGCCAGCTGACTTAACTAGCTTGGAACGTAGCTATCCAGCTGGCTAGCCAACTGACATAACTAGTTGACTTAACCAGCTAACAAGCTGGCACAACTAGCTGACTTAACTAATTAGCCAGGTGACTACCCAGCTGACTTAGCAAGCTCTGTACCTAGCTAGTTAGCTGGCTAGTCAGTTGACTTAACTAGCTAACTTAATTAATTAGCCAGTTGGCTAGCCAACTGACTTAATAAGCTCACTACCTAGCTAGCCAGCTAACTAGCCAGCTGACTTAACTAGCTGAGTTAAATAGCTGACCTGCTTGCCTGACAGCTGAATTAACTAGATTGCTATATAGCTAGCCAGCTGGCTAGCTCGCTGACTTTAATAGGTTACTTACCTAGCTAGCCAGCTCACTAGACAGCTGATTTAAGTAGCAAGCTACCTAGCTAGCCAGCTGGATATTCAGCTCACTTAACTAAGTGGCTTAACTAGCTAGCCAGCAGGCTACACAGCTGATTTAACTCTCTAGCTACCTAGCTAGCCAGCTGTCTAGCCAGCTGACTTAACTAGGTGACATGTAGCTAGCCAGCTGGCTAACAGGTTGACCTAACTGCCTAGCTACATAGCTAGACAGATAGCCAGCTGAGTTAACTACCTAGCTAACTACATAGCCCGCTGGCTTGCCAGCTGACTTAACAACCTAGCTACCTACTTAACCAGCTGGCAAGCGAGCTGACTTAAATAGGTTACTTAACTAGCTAGCTAACTGGCTACCCAGCTAACTTAAATAGCAAGCTCCCCAGCTAGGCAACTGGCTAGCCTGCTGACTAAGCTCGCTGACTTAACTAGCTAGAAATCTGACCTAACTTGCTGACTTAACCAGCTAGCTACCTAGCTAGCCAGATGTTTTAACTAGCTGACTTAACCTGCTAGCTACCTAGTTAGCTATCTAGCTAGCCAACTGACTAAAGTAGCTGAGTTAACTAGCTAGCTAGTTGACATAACTAGATGACTTATATTGCTAGCTTCCTAGTTATCCAGCTGACTTAAGTAGCTGAAATAACTAGCTAGCCTGATGAATAGCCTCTTGCCTTGACTAGCTTTTTATTTTATTTTTTAAATTTTTTTGAGTTGGAATCTCACTCTGTCACCCAGACTGGAGTGCAGTGGCCGCTTCTGGCCACTGCAGCCTTGACCTGCTGGGCTTGGGTGATCCTTTCACCTAAGCCTTCCAAGTAGCTGGAATTACAGGCATGTGCTACCATGCCTGGCTGGTTTTTTGATTTATTGTAGAGATGAGGTCTCACTGCCCAGGTGGGTCTCGAACATGCAGGCTCAGACAATCCACTCACCTCAGCCTCCCAAGGCGTGGGATTACAGGGTGAGACACTGAGCCTGGCTATCTAGCTTTTTAACTAACTAACCAGCTGGAGAGCTAACTGACTTAACCAACTGACTTAACTAGCTAGCCAGCTGGTTTCCAGCTGACTTAACTAGCTTAATTAACCAGCTAGTCAGTTGGCTAGTCAGCTGACTTAACTATCTGGCTACCTATCTAGCAAGCTGGCTAGACAACTGACTTATCTAGATGACTAAAGCTAGCAAGCTGGCAAACCAGCTCACTTAACTAGCTAGCTACTTACCTAGCCAGCTGGCTGGAGAGCTGACTAAACTAGTTGACTTAACCAGATAGTCAGTTTGCTATCCAGCTTACTTAACTTGAAGACATCACTATCTAGACAGTTAGTTATCTAGCTGACTTAACTAGCTAGCTACCTACCTTGCCTGTTGGCTAACCTGCTCTCTCATCTAACTGAATTAACCAGCTAGCTAGCTGACTAGCCAACTGACATAACTACCTCACTACCTAGCTAGCCAGTTGGTCAGCCAGCTGATTTACTTAGCTGAATTAACTAGCTAGCTAACTGACATAAATAGTTCGCTAACTAACTAGCTACCTAGCTACCAGCTGATTTAAACAGTTAACTAAGCTGCTAACTACCTAGCTAACAAGCTGAATTATATAGTTATCTGCATAGCTAGCTAGCTGACAACCAACTAGCTAACTGGTTAGTTTACCCATTATTGAATGTGCTAGCTAGCTGATGTAATCCTCTGACTTAACTCATTCGCTAACGAGCTTCCCAGGTTGCTCAAGCAACTGACCTATCTCGTTAGCTAACTAGCTAGGTAACTGACTTATCCAGCTGACTTAACTCCTTAGCTAACTAGCTAGCTAGCCTAGTCAATCAGCTGATTCAACCCGTTTGCTAACTAGCTAGCTAGGTGACTCAACCAGCTGACTTAACCAGTTAGTTAACTAGCTAACTACCTGACTCAACCTGCTCACTTAAACCATTAACTAACTAGCTAGCTAGCTGTCTTAACCAGCTGACTTAATTAGAAAGCTGACTTAACTAACTGAATTAAGTGACTTAACTACTTAACTAGCTGACTTAACTGGCTGACTTAACTAGTTTGCTAGCTTTCTTAAATACCTGAAATAAATAGCTAGCTAACTATAAAACTAGCTGAATAAATAGTTGACTTAACAAATTAGCTAACTAGTTAGGTAGCAGACTTAAGTAGCTGACTTAAATATTTAGCGAACTAGTCAGCTGACAAGTTAGCTGACAGGTTGGCTGATAGGTTAACTGATTTAAGTAGTTGGCCAGATAGTCCAAAGACCAGTTAGCTGACTTAGCTAGTTGGCCAACGAGTGAGCCGACAAGTGAGCTGACTTAACTAGTCTGCTGGCGAGTGAGCCAACTGGTCAGCTTAGTTAACTAGTTGGCCGGCGAGTGAGCCAACTGGTCAACTGACTTAACTAGTCAGTCAAGAGTGAGCTGACTGGTCAGCTGACTTTAGTCATCTCACGAGTGAGCTGACAGGTCAGAAGACTTAACTAGTCGGCCGGCGAGTGAGCTTACCGGTGACCAGACTTAACTAGTTTGCTGGTGAGTGTGTCGATAGGTGAGCTGCTTTAACTAGTCAGCCAGCGAGCGAGCTGAACCGTGAGCTGACTTAACTACTCAGCTGGCAAGGTAGCCGACTTGTTAGCTGATCTGTTGGCCTGTGAGCGAGCTGACAAGTTAGTTGTCCAGTTGGCTGGTGAACGAACCAACTAGTTTGCTGACCGGTTGGCAGGTGAGTGATTCAACTAGCTAGATGACCTGATGGAAAGCATGCGAGGCCACTAGTTAGCTGACCAGCTGGCTGAATTGCTAGCCGACAAGTAAGCTAAGTAACTAGCTGATTTGCTAGCTGACTTAACTTGCTAGCTGGATAGCTAGCTGACAACTCACTGACTAGCTAGTTGGCTGGCTAGCTGGTTAGCCAGCTGACAACCAGCTTGCTTCCTGGTTGGCTAAACAGCTAGCCAGCTAGCTTCAGTAGCTAGCTACATGACTGGCTAGCTGGCTAGACAGCTGGTTAGGTAGCTTGTGGGCTGGCCATCTGGCTAGCCAGCCAGCTTAAATAGTCACTCAGCTGGCTGGATAGTTGGATAGTCAGCCAGCTTACTAGCCTGCTACCCTGCTTGTCAGCTGGCTAGCCAGCCGGTTTAACTAGCTGGCCACCTACATGACCAGCCTGCTAACAAGCTGGCTTAAATTGTCAGGCACCTGGCTAGCCAGCTAGATAGCCAGTGGTCTTAACTAGCTGACTTAATGAGATAACCATCCGGCTAACCACATGGATTAACTAGCTATACACCTAGCTAGCCAGCTGGTTAGCCAGCTCACTTAGCTTGCTGACTTAACTAGCAGGCCAACAGGCGAGTCAGATGAATTAACTAGCTAACTACTTAGCTACCCAGTTGGCTAGCCACTTGAACTAACTAGCTGACTTAACCAGCTAGCCAGCTGACTAGCCAGCACACTCAACTAGCTGACTTAACTATTTAGCCAGCTGGCTAGCCAGCTGATTTAACTAGCTGACATCATTAGATAGACAGGTGTGTAGCCAGCTGACTTAACTAGCTAGATATGTCCGTATCCTGCTGGATTGCCAGTTGACTTAATTACCTAGCTTCCTAGCTAACCTGTAAGTTAGTGAGGTGACTTAACTAGGTGACTTAACTAGCTAGCTAGCTGGTTATCCAGTTGACTTAACTAGCTAGCTACCCAGCTAGGCAGGTGGCTAGAGAGCTGACTGAATTAGCTGACTCTACTAGCTAGCCAGCTGACAAAACTAGATGACTTAACTAGCTAGCTACATAGCAAACCAGGTGACTTTAGTAGCTGAAATAACTAGCTAGCTTCCTAACTATCTAGCTAGCTAGCTAGCCAACTTAACTAGCTGACATAACTAGCTAGATAGCTGACATAACTAGCCTACTTAAATTCCTGGCTACCTAGCTAGCCAGTTGACTTTACCAGAGGAAATAACTAGCCAGACAGCGGTCTGGCCATCTGAATTAACTAGCTTTTTTACTAGCTAGCGAGCTGGCTAGCCAACTGACTTAATGAGGTGACTTAACTAGCTACACAACTGGTTAGCCTGCTTACTTAACTAGTAGATTAATGAGGTAGGTAGCTGGTCAGCCAGGTTTCTAAACTAGATGGCTTAACTAGTTATCCATCTGGCTAGCCAACTGAATTAACTGGTTCTTTAGCTCTCTAGCCACCTGGATAGCCAGTTTTCTTAACTAGCTGAATTAATTAGCTAGCCAGTTGGCTAGCCATCTGATTTAACTATGTTACTAACTAGTTGGCAAGCTGGCTATCCAGCTGACTTAACTAGCTGTTTTAACTAGGTGCCCTGTTTTCTAGCCAACTGAATTAACTACCTTGCTACATAGCTAGCCAGCTGCCTATCCAGCTGAATTAACTAGGTGACTTATCTTGCTAGCAAGCTGTCTAGCCAGCTGACTGAACTGACAAGCTTCCTAGCTAGCCAGCTGGTTAGTCAGTTGACTTAACTTGGTCACTTAAGTATCTAGGCAGCTGGCTAGACAGTTGTCATAACTAGCTAGCTAACTAGCTAGCACGCTGTCTTGCCAGCTGACATAATTAGGTGAATTAACTAGCTAGCTGGCTGGCTAACCAGTTGACTTAATTGCCTAGCTATCTAGCTAGCCAGCAGGCTAGCCAGCTGACTTAACTAGCTGACTTAACCAAGTAGCTAGCTGATGTAACTAGCTGACTTATCTAGCTAGCTAGCTGACATATCTTGCTGGCATAACTATCTAGCTTCCTAGCTAACCAGCGGACTTAACTAGCTGAACTAACTAGCAAACCAGCTGGCTACCCATCTGATGTAATGAGCTTTTTAACCAGCTAGCCAGCTGACTAGACAACTGACATCATGAGCTGATACCTAGCTAGTCAGCTGGTTAGTCAGCTGATTAATTAGCTGAGTTAACTAGCTGTCCAGCTGGTTAACCATCTGATTTAATTGCCTAGCTACCTAGGTAGCCAGCAGCCTAGCCAGCTGATTTAACTAGCTATCTTAACGAAGTAGCCAGCTGGCTAGCCAGCAGACTTAACTAGCTAGCTATGTGACTAGGCAGCTGGATAGCCAGATGAATAACTAGCTGACATAACTAAATAGTCTAATGGCTAGCCAGCTAACTTAACTAGCCACATACCTACATAAGTAGCTTGCTTGCCAGCTGAATTAACTACCTAGCTACCTAGCTAACCTGCTGTCATGTGCGCTGACTTAACTAGGTTACTTTTCTAGTTATCCAGCTGAATAGCCAGCTGCCTTAACTAGCTAGCTACCCTGCTAGGCAGCTGGTATGCCAGCTGACTTAACTAACTAATCAGCTGACTAATCTAGCTGACTTAACTAGTTAGCTACCTACATAGCCAGCTGAATTAACTAGCTGACTTAACTTACTGACTTAAGCAGCTAGCCAGCTGGCTGACCAGCTGATTTAACTAGCTAGTCAACTGGCTGGCCAGCTGAATTAACTAGCTGTCTTAAGTAGCTAGCCTGCTTCCTAGCCAGCTGACTTAAGGAGCTAACTACTTAGCTAGCCAGCTGGGAAGCCAACTAAGTTATCTAGCTGACTTAACTTGCTATCTTGCTTGCTAGCCAGCTGACTTAACTAGCTTGCTACCTAGCTAGCCAGCTGACCTAGCTACTTGACTTAAGCAGCTTGCCAGCTGGCTAGCAAGGTGACTCAACTTGATGACTTAACTAGTGAGCCAGCTAGCTAGCCAGCTGACTTAACTAGCTCTACCTAGCTAGCTAGCTGGTTAGCCAGCTGAATTAACTTGCTGCCTTATTTAGCTAGCCAGCTGGCTAGCTGAGCTATTGAGCAAGTTGACTAGTTAGCTGACCTGTTGGTCTGTGTGCAAGCCGACAATTTATTTGACCTGTTGGCTGGTGAGCGAGCTGACTAGTTTGCTGACCAGTTTGCAGGTGAGCGAGCCGACTAATTAGCTGACCTGATGGAAAGTGAGCAAGCCCACTAGTTTGCCTATCAGATAGCTGAGTTGCTAGCCGACTAGTTAACCAAATAACTAGCTGATTTGCTAGCTGACTTAACTAACTAGCTGACTAGTTACCTGGCTA
>NW_007062513.1:0-388 GCF_000164805.1 Carlito syrichta
CAGGAGTTACCCATAGATTAGTTTATATGTAGAAGCACAGTCACTCTCAGTAATTCCCTTGTGAAGGCAACTTAAAGTTTAGTTGTTTAGTTTGTGTTCAATTATTGAAATAAGGTGAGCCTGCCTCACAGTGTCTGTAGTTTGCCACATTTAAGAATTTCTTGGCTGGGCATGGTGGCTCATGCCTGTAATCCTAGCATTTTGGAAGGCTGAGGTGAGAAGATCACTTAAAGCCAGAAGTTTGAGACCAGCCTGGGCAACATGGTCCCAGCTACTCAGGAGGCTGAGATGGGAGAATTGCCTCAGCCCAAGAGTTCGAGGGTACTGCGAGCTATGACTATGCCACTGCACTGTCTGGGCAGTGTCGTGAGATATTGTCTCTCTAAGA
>NW_007062514.1:0-593 GCF_000164805.1 Carlito syrichta
TAGTTAAGTATGCCAGCTTGCCAGCTAGGTAGCTAGCTACTTATGTCAACAGTATAGACATCTGACTAGATACTTAAGTCACCTAGATAAGTCAGCTGACTAGCCCAATGGCTAGTATGGTAGTTTCCTATTTAAGTCAACTGACTATACAGCTGGCTAGCTAGATAAGTCACCGAGTTAATTCAGCTGGATAGACAGATGGCTAGCTATGTAGCAAGCTACTTAATTCAACTGGCTAGAAAGCAGGTCAGCTAGTTAAGAGAGCTAGTTAAATCAGCGGGGTAGCCAGTTGGCTAGATAGTACTTACCTAGTTAAGTCAGTTGGCTGGCCAGATGACTAGCTAATTAAGTCAGTTATTAAGTCAGCTGGCTATTCAGGTGGTAGGAGAGATAGTTAGCTAGTTTAGTCAGCTAGTTAAGTGAACTGGTTAGGGAGTTAATCAGCTTGTTAAGTCAGTTGGTTAGCCCACAGTCTAGCTGGGTAGATATCTAGTTAAGTCAACTGGCTAACCAGCTGGTTAGCTAGGTAGCTAGGTTGTTAAGTAAGCTGGCAAGCCAGCGGGATACATAGGTAGCTAACTATTTAAGTCAGC
>NW_007062515.1:0-388 GCF_000164805.1 Carlito syrichta
AATCCATTCCATTCCTCTCCAAACCTTTACATTCCTTTTTATTCCATTTCTCTCTATTCCCTTCGATTGAACTCCATTCCTCACCATTTCTCTCCATTCCATTCCATTCCTCTCCCTTCCTTTCCATTTCATTCCGTCCCGTTCCATTGCTATCCATTCCATTCCTCTCCATTTCAATGCATTCTCCAATATTACATTCTATTGCATTCATCACCATTCCACTCCATTCCACTCCATTCCTTTCCTATCCATTCCATTCCTCTCCATTCCATTCCATTCTACTCTTTCCATTCCATTTTTATCCATTCATTTCCTCTCCAATCCATTCTTTTTCATTTAATTCCTCTTCATTCCATTGCACTCCATTCGATTCCATTCCTCTTTTTTG
>NW_007062516.1:0-609 GCF_000164805.1 Carlito syrichta
TCCGGCGATCCTTCCACCTCAGCCTTCCGAGTAGCTGGAACTACAGGCGTGCGCTACCACACCCAACTAATTTTTTGATTTATTGTCGAGATGAAATCTCACCAAGTTGCCCAGATGGGTCTCGAACCCGCGGGCTCAGGCAATCCACTCACTTCGGCCTCCCAAAGCGCGGGATTACAGACCGAGCCACCGAGCCTGGCTTATTTTTTTTTTTATTTAGTTTTTTTGAAGATGTGGGGTACAATTCAAGGCTACGTATACAAACATTGATTATGAAAGTCCCCTTGTTGAGGTGTTCCCCTCCCTCCCCTGGCAGTTTCCTTCAACTGCCAATCCCCCAAATCAAGGGCTTTCATTAGAATGAGGGCTGTGGCCGGTCAAAGTGGCTCACGCCTGTAATCTCAGCACTATGAGAGGCAACATAGTTAGACCTTGTTTCTACCAAAAAAAAAAGAAATCAGCCAGGCATGATGGTGTGCACCTGTAGTCCTAGCTACTTGGGAAGCTGAAGCAGGAAGATGGCCTGAGTCCAGCAGGCCAAGGTTGTGGTGAGCTGTAATGTGCCATTGCACTCCAGCCTGGGTGAAAGAGTGAGATCCCGATTAAAAA
>NW_007062517.1:0-387 GCF_000164805.1 Carlito syrichta
CAGTTGCCTATCAGGGTAGCTATCTAGTTAAGTCATCTGGTAAGCCAGCTGGCTAGCTAGATAAGTCACCTAGATAATTCAGTTCGCTGGCCAGCAGGTTAGCAAGGTAGTTAAGTAGTTAACTCAGCTGGCAAGCAAGCGGGCTATGTTAAGTAGGTACCTAATTAAGCCAGTTGGCTAGTCTTTAGGCTATCTAGTTATATCAGCTAGATAAGTCAACTGGCTAATCAGCTTTTAGCTAGGTAGATAGCTAGTTATGTCTGCTGGCTAGTCAGCTGGCTACACCCTACATTCAGCTAGTTAAATCAGCTGGCTAGTCTGCTAGCAAGCTAGGTAGCTAGGCAATTAATTCAGGTGGCTAGACATCTGGAGAGCTAGTTAAGTCAG
>NW_007062518.1:0-386 GCF_000164805.1 Carlito syrichta
AAAAAAAAAAAAAAAAAAAACAGCACTGACATCAAGAGGGAGAGGACCAAGGAGAGGAAGGAGGTCATGTTCTTGTTGGAAAGGAAGGTTGATGTTCGCAGGGTTGGTTTAGGTAGGTTTGCTGTGTTGACCCAAACTTGCATTTTCAGTCTAAGACTCAAAAACTTGCGGTCATGTTCTTGTTGGAAAGGAAGGTTGATGTTCACAGGGTTGGTTTAGGTAGGTTTGCTGTGTTGACCCAAACTTGCATTTTCAGTCTAAGCCTCAAAAACTTGCATTTTCACTCTAAGCCAAAAATGCTCAAGGCTTGGTAACTGCAACAATAAGAATCCAGTTTGGTCATGACTATAGCCAGAGGAGTCTGTTCTTTTTTTTTTTTTTTTTTT
>NW_007062519.1:0-473 GCF_000164805.1 Carlito syrichta
TAGCTTCATTCTTATTAAGTGTCTTTTATAAACATTCACTCCTTACAACACTATGTTCATTAGCCTAACCCTCCTTCCCTTGTTAATTTTAACCCACCTCAGCGGGGAAACAACTCCACCTGCCCCACCATTTCACCGGAGATTCTTTGTAGAAGAGTTCTGGACTTCTAAAGGCCACTCATACACCCAACGTCTGGCCACAGCAGACTGCCAGCCATATGGCAGCCAGTCTCAAGTTTCTATTCCCATGTCTCTCTCTTCCATGCACTCAATTACTTTAACATGGCACAAGGTACCTCAATTCTGCTTTCTTTTTGACCAAACCCAAGATTACTGTAAACGAAACCCTAAAATTTATGGGGGATGCCCAAAAGTCTCTTGCATGACCCACCCCATAAGGATAGAAAGGGTTGAAGGTGATAAAGATGTTTTTCTTCTCACTTCACAAGGCAGAGACCACTTCTACTTCAACA
>NW_007062519.1:1974-2285 GCF_000164805.1 Carlito syrichta
TGTTCTGGCTGGTTCTGTGCCCTTCCCCCAGCTCATCCCACAACGCCCACATCCAGCAGGAAGCAGCCAGAAAGAATAACAACGCCCCTTTCCCAAATAAACAGAAAAGGTGGGAATGAAAGGCACAGGGAACAGTCAGAAGAGAGTCTCCCAAGATGGCACTAAAACACCACACGGAGCCAAACAAAGACAACAAAGGCTCTAAACTCCTGCTCTTCCCACGCGTGAAACTTAAACTTCTACACAAATATTATCTCCCTATAGGAATACTACCTCATAGCTCCCTCCAATAAAGACCCTAAGATGGCACT
>NW_007062520.1:0-923 GCF_000164805.1 Carlito syrichta
CCTAGCCAGCCAGTTTGCTAGGCAGCTGACTTAACTAGTTCTCTTAACTAGCTGGCCTGCTTTCTAGTCAGTTGAATAAACTAGCTTGCTACATAGCTAGCAACCTGGATATCCATCTGAATTAACTAGGTAACTTATCTAGCTAGCCAGCTGTCTAGCCAGCTGACTTAAGCAAACTACGTAGCTAGCCAGCTGCCTTCTCAGTTGACTTAAGTAGGTGACTTAAATAGCTAGCCAGCTGACTAGACAGCTGACATAACTAGATAGCTACCTAGATTGCAGGCTAGCTATCCAGCTGTCTTAACTAGATGACTTAACTAGCAAGTCAGCTGGCTAGCCAGCTGATGTAATTTCCTAGCTACCTAGGTAGCCAGCAGCCTGGCCAGCTAACTTAACTAGCTGACTTAACGAAGAAGCCACTGGCTAGCCACCAGACTTAACTAGCTACCTACCTAGCTAGACAGATTTATAGCCAGCTGACTTAACTAGCTGACATAACTAGATAGCCTGATTGCTAGCCAGCACACTTATCAAGCTACCTACCTATATAGACCTCTGGCTTGCCAACTGAATTAACTATCTAACTACCACTTAACTACGTGATTTAACAAGCTAGCCAGCTTTCTAGCCAGCTGATTTAACTAACTGCGTACCTTGATAGGTCGCTGACTAGCCAGCTGATTTAACTAACTGACTTATCTAGCTAGATACCTAGATAATGAGTTGAATTAACTAGCTACTTAACTAGCTAGCTACCTAGCTAACCAGCTGGCTGGCCAGTTGATTTAACTAGCTGACTTAACCAACTATCCAGCTGGCTATCCAGCTGACTTAACTTGTTAGCTACCTAGCTAGCCAGCTGAGAAGGTAGCTAAATTAACTGGCTGATGCAAATAGCTAGCCAGCTGGCTAGCCAGCTGACC
>NW_007062521.1:0-692 GCF_000164805.1 Carlito syrichta
ATTCCATTCCATTCGTCTCCATTCCATTCCATTCCATTCCATTCCTCGGCATTTCATTCCGTTCCATTCCACTCCTTTGCAATCCATTCCTCTCTAATCCATTTTTCTAATCCATTCCATTCCTCTCCAATCCATTCCATTCCATACCATTCTATTCCACCTCATACCTTTCCAATCCACACTGTTCCATTTCATTTCTATACATTCCATTCCTCTCCCTTCCATACCATTATTCTCCATTTCAGTCCATGAATTGCTCTTTATTCCATTCCATTCCATCAATCATTATTTCATTCCTCTCCATTCTATTCCACTCCATTCCATTCCATTCCATTCCTCTCCATTTACTTCCATTCCTATCCATTCTATTCCATTGAATTCCCTTCTATTCCTCTCCATTCCACTCCATTCAATTCCTCCCATACCTTTCCATTACATTTCATTTCATTGTCTGCCTTCCATTCCATTGTATTCCTTTCCTTTCCCTTCCTCTCCATTCCATTCCATTCCAGTCCATCGCATTACATTCCACTACACTGCTTTCCATTAAATTTCTCACCATTCCATTCCATTCCATGCCACCCCGTAACATTCTATTCCACCCAAGTCCATTCATTTCCTCTCCATTCCACTCCCTTCTATTCCTCTCCATTTCTTTCTTTTCCATTCTATTTCATTTCTCTAAATTGTAC
>NW_007062522.1:0-964 GCF_000164805.1 Carlito syrichta
CACATTTAAGTCTTTTCCAACACTCTTTTACCAAGATATCCCAGGGTATGTGTTTTCCGTGCATCCCTTAGTGCAGTGAAGTGGTAAATTCAACTAGTTTATACTATTTTTTCATGATGGTTTTTGACTGGAGGTCATTACCAGGAGAAGGCTTATTAATTTGTGTGTTTGGCTCTTTAATTCAAGAGTAAAGATGTTATAATCTAATCAGATTAGATAGGAGGACAAAATTAGAAATTATTACAAATATATCTCTGATGCTAGGTCACAATCCCAGCTGGGCCTCCAAAATGTTGGCTTAGACCTGCCAGGCATTGTGCGATCTGGTGCTGTACAAAAGATGCAAAGAATTGCACAGAAGTTAGATGGGAAAATACAGTTTATTTAGAAAATAAATTGGGGGGAGAGAGAGAGAGAGAGGGGAGATTCACCTCCCCAAAGTAGGGGAGGGGGCCAAAGCTAGGAAATATGGCAGCTGTAGCTCAAAGAGCCGCATGGACACACCAGAATTTAACAAAGTTATGGCGAATGGCTGCTTGAAGTTGAATGCTTTTGAACTTTCCCTTGGGGGGGGACAGGTTGTTAAGGCGGGTGGGTTGTGGTCTGTTCCATGTCGTCATGAAGGGGACAGGTAAGCACAGCTACTGATATCACCATGATGAACAGCAGCCTAATGGGTGGTTTAGTCACCTGATTGCTGCCGTGGTTAGGGAGGTCTCAAAGGGCTGATTAGGTTAACTTGGGTCTTATGGGTGGAGGCAGAAACTTGAAATAGAAAAGCTAATTAGTGCAAACAAGCTGGGGAGAGGTTATAAAACAGTTATCAGTAGCTACCTCTGAGAAACCAGTTCTGTCCTTGGCTAATGATTAGTGGGCAAGTTAAAGTGAACTGCTAGAAAAACATGACAGAAGTAGGCAGTGTTAAAGTGGCTGCTCGTGCCGGGCTCGGTGGCTCAGCCTGTAA
>NW_007062523.1:0-382 GCF_000164805.1 Carlito syrichta
ACTCACCTCGGCCTCCCAAAGGCGCGGGATTACAGGCTGAGCCACCGAGCCCGGCTGTCATGTATATTTTAACGACCAGGATATGTCCTGGGAAATGCATTGTTTGGTGATTTCATCATTGTGTGAATGTCACAAAGTGAACTTGCACAGACTCAGATGGTAGAGTGTCCTACACTGTTAGGATATATGGTGCAGTCTGTTTCTTCTAGGTTACAGCCTGGGGCAACTTGTTATTGTGTTGGACAACATAGGCAATTGTAACACAGTGGTGTTTGTGAATCTAAATATAAAAAGGTACAGTGAAAATGAGGCATAAAAGATAAAGAATGGTACTCTTACCTAAGGCAGTTGCCCTATATGGAGCTTGCAGGAGCAGCTGTTG
>NW_007062524.1:0-435 GCF_000164805.1 Carlito syrichta
GAAGTCAAGTTATCTCTCTTTGCAGATGATATGATTGTGTACCTTGAAAACCTCCTTACATTGGGAAAGGCCTTTGGCAAAGTCTCAGGATACAAAATAAATGTGCAAAAGAAAATCATATTTCTTTACACCAATAATAAACAAACAGAAACCCAAATAAAACCCACAATTTCATTCACAATCGCCACAAAAAAAATGAAATACCTTGGCATCTTCCTTACCAGAGATGTGAAAGAACTTGACAATGAAAACTGAAAAACACTGCTCAGAGAAATCAAAGATGACACAAACAAGTGGAAAAATATCCCATACTCATGGATTGGAAGAAACAACATTGTGAAGATGTCCATCTTACCTAGGGCAATCTGCAAATTTAATGCAATACCTATCAAATTACCAGCAACATTCTTCTCAGACTTAGAAAAAACAACACAG
>NW_007062525.1:0-430 GCF_000164805.1 Carlito syrichta
AGTAGGCTGGCTAGATGGCTAGCTAGCTGACTTAACTAGCTAGCTACCTTGTTGGTTAGATGGCTAGACAGCTGGCTTAACTAGTTGGCTACCTGGCTGGCTAGAAGTCTAGGCAGCCAGCTAGCTAGCTAGCAGGCTGGCCAGCTGGCTATCCAGCCATCTTAAATAGCCAGATGACTGACTTGATAGTGGGATAGACAGCTGGCTTAACTAGCCAGGCACCCTGTTTGTTAACTGGCTAGCCAGTTGGCATAACTACCTGGCCACCTAAATAACCAGCCTGCTAACCTGACTGCTTAACTTGACAGCCACCTAGTTGACAAGTTGGCTAACCAGCTGCCTTAACTAGCTGACTTATCTAGAGGGCCTACTTTCTAGCCAGTTGAACTAACTAGCTTGCTACATTGCTAGCCAGCTGGCTATCCAGCTG
>NW_007062526.1:0-748 GCF_000164805.1 Carlito syrichta
TATCCTGTTCTTCCTTATGAGGGTCTTCTGGCTTTGTTCACTTTTGAGGTTGGAGTGTAATCTGCAATCTGTACTTTTTGCAGTTTTGAGGTTAAATTGAGAGGGAAGCTGTGGTTCAGAGTGTATATGCTGATTCTAGCATCCACAACAGGTGTATGAGTTCACTGGAACCTATTTCCCTCTGCCTTACAATCTGTCCGTTCAGCAGTATGTAGTCTTGGTTCCTACATTAAAACGGGGGTATACAAGAGGAAAATATGGAGGAAGGGGGAGTCAATAGGAAGTTAGAGAGAGAGAGAGAAGAGCGAGAGGGAAAACAGACATACATCCACCTATCAGGTGAGAAAGAGATACAATGCTGGAGAGAAGTGGAAGAAGACACGTAAGAAAGATTCCCTAAAGAATACTGATAGCTACATGGTGGCAGACCAATATAAACTTGAAACAGTGTAAGTCAGAAGGCAAACAATGAACATGATCAAAATAAACAGTCAAAATGATAAAATCTTAAGTCACAATAAGAGATCAGACTAAAATCACTTCAGCTCTGATCTCGGCCTCTTCCCTTTGTTTTTCCATTGCAGGCAGCTAGGTTTATTCACAGCTTGGGTTTGGCTGCCTGGGAGTTGCTTTTATCTGATTTAGCTTAGGAGTGTGGCTTTGTCTCCTGTTTAGCAATGTTACCTTAGGAACCAAGGTGGAGTTTGTTGATAGGTGGGCAGGGCAATGGAAATCTCTGCCTGGAGAA
>NW_007062527.1:0-436 GCF_000164805.1 Carlito syrichta
ATCCATTCCATTCCATTCCATTCCATTCCTCTCCATTCAATTCCGTTCCATTCCATTCTTATCCATTCCTCTCCCTTCCATACCATTGCACCCATTCCTCTCATTCCATTCCATTTCTCTGCATCCCACACCATTCCATTGCAATCCATTCCACTCCATTTCATTCCTCTCCATTCCTTTCCATTCCATTCCATTCCTTTCCTGACCATTTCATTCCACTCCATTGCATTCCATTCCTCTCCAATCCTTTCTATTTCATTCCCTACCATTCCTTTCCATTCCATTCCATTTCATTCCATTAAATTTCATGTCACTCCACTTCATTCCATTCCATTCCATTCCATTCCATTCCATTCCATTCCATTCCATTCCTCTCCTTTCAATTCCAATCCTCTCCCTTCCATTCCATTCCATTCCATTCCATTTCCTTCCACTC
>NW_007062528.1:0-728 GCF_000164805.1 Carlito syrichta
GTCAGCTGGCTAGCTAGGAAGTTAGCTAGTTATGTCAGCTAGATATGTCAGCTATCTAGTAAGTTAAGTCAGCTAATTAAGTCAGCTAGCTATATGATAGCTAGCTAGGTAGCCAGCTAGGTAAAACAGCTAGTTAAATAAGCTGGCTAGCATTGTAGCTAGGTAGTTAAGTCAACTCAGTTAAGTCAGGTGGCTGACTAGTTAATTCAGTTAGTTAAGTCAGCTGGCTAGCTAGTTAAGTCAACTAGTTAAGTCAACTGGCTGGCATGCAGATTAGCTAGGTAGTTAGTAGTTAAGTCAGGTGGCAAGCCAGCGGGCTATTTAGGTAGGTAGCTACTTAAGTCTGTTGGTTAGCCATAAGGCATCTAGATATGGCAGCCAGTTTAGTCAGTTGGTTATCTAGGTGTCTAGCTAGGAAACTAGCTAGTTCAGTGTGCTGGCTATCCAGCTGGCTTCTTCTTTAAGTCAGTTAGTTAAGTCAGCTGGCTAGCCTGTTGGCTACTTAGGTTGCTAGTCAATTAAATCAGCTTGATAGTCAGCTGGCCAGCTAGTTAATTTAGCTAATTAAGTCAGTTGGCTAGTCAGCATGCTAGCTTGGTAGCTACCTAGTTATGTCAGCTCTCTAGCCAGCTGTCTAGATACTTAAATGACCAAGTCAGTTGAGTAGCCTGCTGGCTACCTATGTAGCTTGCTTTTTAAGTCAGCTGGCTAGACAGCAGACTAGCTAG
>NW_007062529.1:0-525 GCF_000164805.1 Carlito syrichta
AGGATTAGGTATATATCATGAAAAGTGAGGCTATAGGACTGGATAAGGTATTGAAACTCCGTAATGTAGGTGGCAGGATTAGTTGTATATAATCCAAGACGTTTTTCTATTTGTGAGAGGTCTGAGATAGAGAAAGGGACGTGCACCTGGACAATACCCTCTGCGCCTGCTACTTCTTGGAGGGGTGCTAGGACGACGAATGTGGCCAGAGGGCTACACTGGGGAGTGATTGGAAGGGAAGGATATATAGGTTGAACTTCTGGAGCAGAAGTGGGAGGGGTTGAAGAGGAGGGCGGGGCCAGAGGAGCCTTGGGTTGCCTGTAAGGTGGGGGTTCATCTGCAGGCTTGAAATCTGAGATGGAGGACGTGGGAGCAGAGATGGAATTTGCAGGGTCAGCAGTGGGGCAGGGGAATCTAGAGGAGGAGGTTTACATGTGCATGGAACAATGGGAGGAAGAGAAGCTCCAGGGGAAGCAGTAGATGCTAGCATGAGTTGAGGGTGGAGGTTAGAGGGGTTACAGGTGA
>NW_007062530.1:0-378 GCF_000164805.1 Carlito syrichta
AGCCACCTAGCTAACCAGTTGTCTAGCCAACTCAATTAACTCACTGACTTAACTAGGTAATGAGCCGGCTTTCTGGCTTACTTAATTAGCTAGCTACCTAACTAGCCAGTTGGCTAGCCAGCTGAGTTAACTAACTGACTTAACCAGGTAGCCAGCTGGGTAGTCAGCTGACTAAAGTAGTGAGCTACCAAGCTAGCCAGTTGGCTAGCCACTCAAATTAATTAGCTGACTTAACCAGCTAGCCAGCTGTTTAGTCAACCTACTCAACTAGCTGACATAACAATTTAGCCAGCTGGCTAGCAAGCTGACATAATGAGCTGAAAACACTATCTAGTTTGATGGCTAGCCAGCTGACTTAACTAGCTAGCTACCTAGCTA
>NW_007062531.1:0-378 GCF_000164805.1 Carlito syrichta
TAACATCTAGGATCTACAAGAAACTCAAACATGCAAAAAGGAAAAAAAACAAACAGCCCCATTAAAAAGTGGACAAATGACATAAATAGACACTCTCAAAAGAAGATATATGGGCAGCCAACAGGCACATGAAAAAGTGCTCAGCCTTACTCATCATCAGAGAAATGCAAATCAAAACCACATTGCAGCATGTAACCAAGCGTGCTGCCTATCGAAACTGGACTGGATTTTTAAAAAATGTACATCTACACGATGGAATATTACACAGTCATAAAGAAGAACAAAATTATGGACTTTGCTGCAGCTTGGATGAATTTAGAGTCTGTACTACTCAGTGATTTATCACAGAAACAAAGAACAGAGTACCACATGTTCTCA
>NW_007062532.1:0-416 GCF_000164805.1 Carlito syrichta
GCACTCCAGCCTGGGCAAGGGAGTGAGACTCTGACTCAAAAAAAAAAAAAAAAAAAAGTTTTACTGCCTAGCTAAAGAGTATGGTTAGCAGATAACCTCCAGCTTCCAGTTCCTTTCGGATCGTCCTCACCTTTCAAATTGAGGCTGTTCTAACTCTCAGTGTAGCCCTTAGCCACCTATTGAGCAAGAAACTAGTTCAAGGGTCCAGCCAGTCCACACAACCTGGGACTCCTCTAATGGGAATTCTTGGTTCTAGAGCTCTCCATTGGCCTGACTTTTTCAGATTCTCATGTCCCTGCCCATTCCTGCTTCCTCCCCTTTTCCTTTCACAGGTGTTACTCACCAATAAACCTTTCACGTTCTTTTTTTCCCCCCCCGAGTTGGAGTCTCACTCTGTCGCCCAGACTGGAGTGCAG
>NW_007062533.1:0-434 GCF_000164805.1 Carlito syrichta
TTACTTGGAAGGCTAAGGTGGAAGGATCGCCTGAGCCCAGCAGGTCGAGGCTGAGGTGGCCGGGAGCGTGCCACTGCACTCTAGTCTGGGTGACAGAGTGAGACTCCAACTCAAAAAACCCCCAAACAAACAAACAAACAAACAAACAAACAAAAAACCAAAAAGAAAGCCAATTGAGATCATAAAATGAAATTCTGGTTTTTGATAATTGTAACCTCTCAAAACGTATTAGCTCACGTGAACATCAATGTGTGAAGGGGTTGACAAACAGTAGTGCAGCCATGCAATGGAGAATCACCCAGCAATACAAAGAAATGAACCACTGGTACACACCTGAGAGTCTCAAAATAATTATGCAGAATGAAAGAAGCCAATCAATAAATAGTACATGCTGTGTGATTCCATTTATATAAAACTCTGAAACATGCAAACTA
>NW_007062534.1:0-622 GCF_000164805.1 Carlito syrichta
AGTTAAGTAGGCTGGCTAGTCACCTGGCTAGGTAGGTAGCTAGGTAATTAAGTCAGCTGGATAGCTGGCTGACTAGCTAGTTACTTCAGTGAGTTAAGTAAGCTGACTGTCTGGCTGGTTACTTAGGTGGCTTGCTAGTTAAGCCAGCTGGCTAGCCAGATTGCTATCTAGTTAGTCAGCTAGTTAAGTCAGCTTAACTAGCCTGTTAACAGCTTAACTAGCCTGTTAGCAGCTTAACTAGCCTGTTAGCAGCAGGCTAGCTAGGTTGCTGGCATGTTAAGCTGGCTGGGTAGCAGGCTGGTCAGGTAGGTGACCTGCTAGTTAAGCCAGCTTTCTAGCTGACTGACCAGCAGTTTGGCTGGCTAGTTAAGCCAGCTGGCTGTCCAATTGTCCAGCCAGCCGGATAGCTATTTAAGCCGGCTGGCTAGCCACCTGGTCAACCAACTTGCTAGATAGAAATCTGCCTAGCCGGCTAGCCAACCAAGTAGCTAGCTAGTTAAGCCAGCTGGCTATCCTTGTAGTCAACCTGTTAACTTGCTCCTTAAGCCAGCTGGCTAGCCAACTATCCAGCCAAGTAGCTAGTCAGCTAGTTAAGACAGCTAGCTAGCCAGCTAGCTAGTGA
>NW_007062534.1:2055-2757 GCF_000164805.1 Carlito syrichta
GCTAGTTAAGTCAGCTTGCTAGCAAGTTAAGTCAGCGAGTTAAGTCAGCTGGCTAGCCAGATGCTTAGCAGGATAGCTACCTACTTAAGCCAGTTGGCTAGCCAGGTAGCTTGCTAGTTAAGTCACCTAGTTAAGTCAGCTTGATGGCCAGTAGGTTAGCTAGATAGTTAAGTAGTTACGTCAGCTGGCAAGCCAGTGGGCTCTGTAGATAGGTAGCTGGTTAAGTCAGCTTGCTAGCCATCAGGTGTCTAGCTATGTCAGTTAGATAAGTCAGCTGGCTATTCACCTGTCTAGCTAGGTAACTAACTAGTTAATTCTGCTGGCTAGCCAGCTGGCTACTTGGTTAAGTCAGTTAAAGTCAGCTGGCTAGCCTGCTGGCTAGCTAGGTACCTAGGCAATTAAGTCAGCTGGCTAGCCACCTGGCTAGCTAGTTAATTCAGTTAATTATATCAGCTGACAAGCCAGCATGCTATCTAGGTAGCTAGCTAGTTATGTCAGTTGTCTAGCCAGCTGGCTAGATACTTAAGTGACCAAGTTATGTCAGCTGACTAGCCAGCTGGCTAGCTAGGTAGCTTGCCAGTTGTCAGCTTGCTAGACAGCTTGCTAGAAAGATAAGTCACCTAGTTAATTCAGTTGGAGGCTGCTGGCTAGCTATGTAGCAAGCTAGTTAATTCAGTTGGCTAGAAAGCAGGGTATCTAGTT
>NW_007062535.1:0-375 GCF_000164805.1 Carlito syrichta
AAAGGAAACAAGTACAAAAAAAGCTAATCTCTCTCATACTGGTGATTACATTAAATATAAATAGTGTAAACACTCCAAATAAAAGTTAGAGTGTCAAACTGATTAAAAGATTAAGACCTAATGTTATACTGCTCATGAGAAGCCTATTTAAATATAAAGACAAAATCGGTTAAAAAAATAAAAGATCAAAAAGACTCATCAGGCTAAATCCAAGATCAATGATTCTATTATATATCAAACAAATAAATAACGCCGTTTCTCCAAAATTTTCAAGAAAAATTGATGAAAAGACACAGGCTAAAACAAACAAAACAAAAACTTACAGCCGGGCTCGGTGGCTCAGCCTGTAATCCCGCGCCTTTGGGAGGCTGAGGT
>NW_007062536.1:0-375 GCF_000164805.1 Carlito syrichta
CTTATGCCATGGCCTCCTCAGTATATGGAATGACAGGCATGAACCACCACCCTTGGCTCATTTCTGACTTCTTATAGAGATGAGTCTCGCCAAGGTGCCTGGGCTGGACTAGAAACGAGGGGCTCAGGCCATCATTTCATCTTGGCCTCCCAGAGTGGCCAGATGACAGGCATGGGACCCATGCCCAGCCTCCACAACCCTCTTGTGGCCCAAACAAGAGGCCAGCTCCTTTCTGATGAGCCGGGACCCAGAGAGGGCATCTGGAGTCGCACTCCAAACTCCCCTAGACAAGCACCTGGCACAGGAGCAAGTCTCTGCAGGGATGCCCCACCACCACCTGCCTTTTCTCCAGGGTATACTCGATCGCTGCTCCCA
>NW_007062537.1:0-375 GCF_000164805.1 Carlito syrichta
CCATATTTTGCCCTAAAGTGTGTACAATTCTGTTACTTTCACTTTTAATAAGTTCATTAATTTCCTTTCTACATTTGACTCACTCTGAAATTCTTTTCTTTTTAATTTTAAAGATGTGGGGTACAATTCAGAATTGACTATACAATTGGTCATCGCACACTCTGAAATTCTTTTTGGCAGTGAGGTCAAGAACCCAGAACAGAACACTGGTAACAGGCACAGAATCCTGGTAACAAATCAGCTGGTCCTATGACTACCTCTCCCCCCAGAAACAACTGGTTCTGTAAACAAAGATAGCGTCAATGACTTCACCCTCATCAATCAACAGTGCCCATTCCCTAGCCGCCGCCCCCCCACCCCCCCCCCCCCCCCCCC
>NW_007062538.1:0-475 GCF_000164805.1 Carlito syrichta
AAAAAAAAATCAAAAGCCAAACAAATACAAGAACATAACAACAAAACAACACAAAATTTCCCTCTGTGGCTGTTTCTGGAACTTCAGTATCTTTTTTGTTAGTTTGTCAGTTTGTTCCGTTTTTTGAGTAGGAGTCTCACTCTGTCACCCAGGCTGGAGTGCAGTGGTATGCTCATGGCCACCACAGCCTCGATCTGCTGGACTCAGTTGATCCTTCTACCCTAACCTTCCAAATAGCTGGAATTACAGACACGAGCCACCACGCCCGGCTAATTTTTTGATTTATTGTAGAAATGAGGTCTTCAAGTTGCCCGGGCTGGTCTTGAACACCTGGGCTCAGGCAATCCTCTCACCTCAGCCTCCCAAAGTGCTGGGATTGTAGGCGTGAACCACTGCGCCCGGCTTCTGACAGACATTTTTTTTTTATGATCAATATTTTTTATTATGATATTGTGGGGTACAGTTAAGGGTTAGG
>NW_007062539.1:0-906 GCF_000164805.1 Carlito syrichta
ACCTGCTGGGCTCCAGCGATCTTTCCGCCTCAGCCTTCCAAGTAGCTGAAACTACAGGCGTGCACTACCACGCCCGGCTCATTTTTGAATTTATTGTAGAGATGAGGTCTCGCTAAGTTGCCCAGGCATGTCTCGAACCCCCGGGCTCAGGCAATCCACTCACCTCAGCCTCCCAAAGTGCGGGATTATAGGCTGAGCCACCGAGCTCGGCTCCCATTTTGAATTTGGTTGTTTGTCTTTTGTTGCTGAGTTATAAGAGTTCTTTACTTATTCTAGAGACTATACCTGTACCAGATATAAGATTTGCAAACATTTTTATCCTATTCTTTTGTTGTTTTACTTTTGTTTTCCTTAAGAGATATGGTCTTGCTATGTTTCCCTCACTGGATTTGAACTCCTGGTCTCAAGGGATCTTCCCACCTCAGGTTCCCGAGTAGCTGTGACTACAGGCACATACCAGTGTGCCTGGCTTGTCTTTTTAACTTTCTTGGCATTGTTCTTTAATACACAAAAGTTTCTCATTTTGGTGAGGTTATTGTCAACCTGAAATAATCGAAAGGATCAGAATCTACTTTTGAAAAGCTTATTTAAGCACGAATCTGAGGATGCACATCTGGAAAACTCAGACTTCAAAGAAATGGGTCAGGGCTCCAAAGCTGAAAAGTGAAGGTCTTATATAGGCAGAAAACAAAAAAATCTAGCAGTATTAGAACATTTCCCACGCAAAGCTGGTTTCTGTGCTACTGTAATTTTATGAATTATGACTTGTTTGTTTTCTTTTTCCAATTTAAAAGAGTGTATTGGCCAGGTGCAGTGGCTCAGGCCTATAATCCCAGTACTTTGGGAGGCTGAGGTGAGAGGATTGTCTGAGCCCATGGGTTCGAGACCAGCCCGGGCAACTTGGCG
>NW_007062540.1:0-445 GCF_000164805.1 Carlito syrichta
GTCGAGAACAAGTCGTCTCCACGATGCACCCGGACCGTGGCCCGTGGACAGACCCCGGCAGGGACGCCCCGAGGGCCTCGCCAAACCGTCGAATCGGTAGGAGCCACGGGGGCCCGTGCACTGAAGGTCGACGCAGGCTTCCCACCCGCACCGAACGGGAAACTCGTCGCTCGTGACGCATAATGGCAATCCCCTCTACAAATACCCATCACGAATGGGGGTTTCAATGGGTCAGCTGCACCCCACCAGCATAGGGAGAAGGGACACACCGAGCCAGTCACTCACCTCGCACGCAACTCCAGACGCCCAAGGAAAGCGACACACCGGTCAGTGGGCTCGATTCCCAGGGGGCTGAACACCACCCATCCCGCAAAGACGGGGGACCCCCCAACCGCTGGGGGGTCGCCTCACGCCTCAGCAGGTCAGAGTCTCATCCGTTACCGGC
>NW_007062541.1:0-524 GCF_000164805.1 Carlito syrichta
CCAGCTGACTTAACTAGCTAACTACCTCCTTAGCCTGCTGTTTTGCCAGGTGATTTACCTACCTAGGTACCTAGCTATCCAGCTTGTTAGTGAGCTGACTAAACTAGGTGACATAACTAGCTAGCTAGCTGATATAATTAGCTGACATATAGCTAGCTTCCTAGCTAGCCAACTGATTTAATTAGCTGAAATAACTAACTAGCCAGATGGATAGCCATCTGACTTGACTAGGTTTTTACTAGCTAACCAGTTGGATAACCAACTGACTTAATGAGCTGTCTTAACTAGCTAGCCAACTGGTTGCCAGCTGGTGTAACTAGCTGACTTAAGCAGCTAGTCAGCTGCCTAGCCAGCTGACTTAACTAGCTGGCTCTCTATCTAGCCAGCTGACTAGCCAGCTCAGCTCACTTAGCTTACTTAATTTAGCAAGATGGGTAGCCAGCTCATTTAACTAGCTAGCTACTTACCTAGCCAGCAGGCTAACTAGCTGACTTAATTAGCTTACTTGAACTGCTAGCCTGCTG
>NW_007062542.1:0-409 GCF_000164805.1 Carlito syrichta
AAAAAAAAAAAAAAAATTAGAGGCAGCATTTGAACACAGATCTGCCTGACTTCAGATCCTGCATTCCTTCCACCAGGCCTAACTGCAACATACACAAATATACCCCTCACCCCACGCCAACGTAAACACACACTAGCTCTCCTGATGCCACCGATAAACATCACAAGCTCTAAGCAGGGCAGAGTGGCTGGGCTGGGCTGGGCAGGAGGGTCAGAGAGGGTGGCAGACCCGCCCCACTAGTGAGTTTGTTTACCTGATTTGTGGATGATTTGCATCTGACTCTTAAAGTGTTTGCAGACGGCTGGGCTTGGTGGCTCAGCCTGTAATCCCAGCGCTTTGGGAAGCTGAAGTGAGTGGATTGCCTGAGCCCGCGGGTTGGAGACCCGCCTGGGCAACTTGGCAAGACCTC
>NW_007062543.1:0-492 GCF_000164805.1 Carlito syrichta
TAAGCTGACCAGTCAGCTCACTCTCTGGCAGACTTGTTAAGTCAGATCACCTGTTGGCTCCGGTCGACTAGTTAAGTCAGTTAAACGGTCAGCCTACTAGCCGGCAGACTAATTAACTAAGCTAACCAACTGGCCAACTAATGGGCCAACTTGTCAGCTGAAAAGTTAGGTCAGCTAATCAGTCGACAGACTAGTTAGGTCAGATAAATAGTCAGCCAGCTTGTCGGCCGACAAGTTAGGTCAGCAAAGAAGCCAGCCAACTACTTAACCTAGCTAACTAGGGGCCAACTCGTCAGTCAACTAGTTAACCCAGCTAAATAGTCGGCCGACTAGTCAGCCAGCTGGATATCCCAGCTAACAAGTCGGCCGAATGGTCAACCAACGTGTTAAACCAGCTAACTAGTCAGCTGACTCATCAGCATACAAGTTAAATCACCTAGCTAACTCATTAACAAATTAGGTAAGTAAGCTATTTAACTCGTTTACCAACTA
>NW_007062544.1:0-371 GCF_000164805.1 Carlito syrichta
CACTGCTCCCCAACCTGGGAGACTGATCAAGACTCTATCACTAAAGAAAAAGTAAAAATTAAAAAAAATAACGCACAAATAATAAAAATAAATAAATTCAGAATACCAAATCAAAGCAAATCTTTGGAAAAAGCACAATACAAAGGAGAACTCTGACATGTTTCCCAGTGGCCTGGGCACAATGAGAGCTGACTTAGAGTCTCAGGCTAGTGGAAAACTGCAAGGGATCTGCTTAGGACAGTGACTGTCTTTTCCTGCCTTTTCAGCACAACCTGGTAAAAGTGAGGGACCCCTTCTCCTATCATCGATTTCCTGAAATTTTCACATCCAGAGAAGTAGGAGGTCTTGTGATCCTGGATGCCAGCAACCTA
>NW_007062545.1:0-371 GCF_000164805.1 Carlito syrichta
CCCTTTTATTCCTCTCCATCGCATTCCTCTAATTTTAATTCCAACATTTCCATCTCTTTCCATTCCTTACCGTTCGATTCCTTCTTCATTCCCTTCTATTCCTCTCCATACATTTTCTGTCAATTCCATTACAATCCCTTCCATTCCCTTAGATCCTATTCCTCTGCATTCCATTCCTCTCCATTCCAATCCACTCCACTCAAATATATTTTTTTCCTTTCTTCTCCACTCTATTCCCTGTTATTCCTTTCAACTCCATTCCTCTCTATTCTATTCCTATCCATTCTATTCCTCTCCATTCCATTCCAATTCATTCCATTCCATTCCAATCTATCCATTTCGTTCCATTCCATTCTGTTCCATTCCATTAC
>NW_007062546.1:0-371 GCF_000164805.1 Carlito syrichta
CGGGAGAATGAAAAACCAGTAGGGGGTCCACTGTGGCCTTGAAAGCCTAGGCGGGGTGAATTCCCCCCCTCACCCAGGGCCGAAAGAGCCACCGGAGGATCAACGGTCAGTCCCTTTCGGATATCCCGGGGAGGTTGTTAGGTTTTTCAGGAAGGGGCACTTACCAATCTGGGGTGGTGATGGATGCAGCGCTGGCATTCAAGAAGGTGGGCGAAGGCCTCAAGGGGCGAGTGTCACCGGCAACGGGATGGGGCCTCGCCTTAGGCGAGAGGGTTCCCGACCAAGCACAGCACCAATGAAGGACGATGGCGCCAGTGAGACTCAGTACCCTTTGAGGTCAAGAGATTTATTAGAGCAGCGGCTACAGAGAG
>NW_007062547.1:0-370 GCF_000164805.1 Carlito syrichta
TATCTATTCAAAACAAGACCTACTCTTATTAGATCCCTGACAGTCTGAGAAACTGGGTGGCTTTTCTAATGCTGAGCTCCTGGGCCACTCAGAAAGGCCTCCTTCTCCTGGTCAAAACAGAGCACTGTGACCCCACGTTTTCTGTGCACCAAGACTCATTTGAACAGCACTTCACCGCCTCCTAAGACTCTTGCTTCTTTGCTGCCTTGCAGACAAACAGGTAGACCCTTTAAAATTTAAGGCCCTTCACTGCTTTCCTTACGGAGACAGGGGAAGAAGCAGCAGAAGTATTAACCTTAAGGAAACAGTTAGAGTTGCTGACAACTCTAGCTTCACCCCCTCCTTCCTTATTTAGCAGTTCTTAAGGTAA
>NW_007062548.1:0-403 GCF_000164805.1 Carlito syrichta
ACAGAATCAGCCATATCATCCAACACACACACCACACACACACACACACACACACACACATACACACACACACACACAACCACAATGTCAATCTTGCTGTTTACTGACAAAGGCACTCATGCTACAGTCACCAAAAAATCAGGTATACACAATTCCTACAGACATTAATATTATCCAAATAATTCCATTTCCCCCAGAAAAACGTGACTCACTATATCCAGTTTCATGTCATTTTCCCATACCACCCTCTTCAAATGAAACACACACACTCAATGCCCTGATACTACATGCACATTCACACGCACGTGCGCACACCACACACGCAGCTTATACTACACATACTACACAAACATATATACATCATTCACATATAAACACATCACATACACACCACACACACCCA
>NW_007062549.1:0-863 GCF_000164805.1 Carlito syrichta
CTGTGTGATTTAGGGCTGACTTCTCAAATCTGAGGATTGTTTTCCTCACTGCAAAAGAATGTCAATCATTTTGTCTAATCTTTCACTGAATTGATTTGAGGATTACGTGAGATTCAATGAGAAATTGCTTTAAGCAAAGCCAGCATCTGCTAAATAGTAGGCATATTAGATACCAACGTTTTCATTTTAGGTCTGACAAAACTGAGGATCAAAAGGGATGTGACTTGTGCAAGATCTCAAATCTAGTAATCGATAGAGAGAAGACCTCACCCTAGGAATATAAGAAACATATATGTTCCTCATGGTAGCATGTTTCTCCTTAATAAGCTTACAGTCTAGGAAAGAAAATAGTCCCCTAAATTTGGAGTTTCCCAAATCATTACAACTGAAGTGCTTTGAGAAAAGGGGGTAGAGGTGGCAGCTTCCAGGAAGGCATGGTGCCTGAACGGAGTCTTGAAAAACCATTACAAACCTCTTAGACAGAATGGGAAGGAAGAAGGGGTGACATGCAGATCAAACAAAGGAGAACGGAAGCACACTTCCCGAGGCTCCATCCCAGGGCTTTTAGAGGAAGAAGCAGAGGAGAGTGCCAAGGTGGGCAGAGTTTGGGTCAAGATGGTATCCTTTACTTACTAGGTGATTGGAGCCACAAATACATTTCATATAGATGGCCAAACTCAAGGGTTAAAATAGCAGGAAGTGAATCACACTTGAATCTTTTCCATTTTCCCTTGGAAACAGAACATCCCTCCCACCAGGCAGGCTCATCTAATGTTTCCATGCCAACCAACTGCAGAGGACTGGGATCGGCTAAGCCTGAGGTGGGGGTAGTAATGAGGGTGAAGAAGGGAGCACAGAGGGAA
>NW_007062550.1:0-527 GCF_000164805.1 Carlito syrichta
GAGCCCCTAGACTCAGGCAGTCTTCTTGCCTCCGCCTCCCAAAGTGCTAGGATTACAGGTGTGAGTCACCATGCCCAGCTGGCTCATGTCTTTTATTAACTTTTTCCCGCAGTCCTCCCTCAGACATCCTGCTAGCTGTGATCCTGCTCCAAGTAGATTGCATTATGTCTGTCTGCCCCTCAGACTGTACTCCTCCACAGTGAAGACCTGGTCTGATTTCTCTGCATGTTTCCAGTGCCCAGCATAGACCTGGGATAGAATTGGACACTTAGTAAATATTTACTGAATGGAGCAGTTTAGTAGGCTCTGCTGTTTTCAGTTTCAGCTCTTCCAGTGCTTCCCACTGCTCCCTGACCTTGCTAGATAGAAACAGATCACTCTTCCCTGTGTAAGGACTTACACAGCATGCCAATTCCTATAGAACAAAGCCAAGTTCCTCAGGTTGGCATTCACGGTCTGTTCTGGCTTTAGCCTGCCTCTCCAGCCTCATCTTTTCCACTCCCACAAGAAACAGGAACTCTGGTCAG
>NW_007062551.1:0-675 GCF_000164805.1 Carlito syrichta
AAAAGCCAGGGTGAAACCAGCAGATGGCGCCATTCTCTGGGCGGCAGTTTTCCCATCCAAGTGCTCCCCAGGAGCCACCCTGCTTAGCTTCCCAGCCTGTGGGGCATCCTGCGCCTGCGCGCCAGGAAGCGCCCTGGCTGTGATGGCACCGATGGCGCCTTCAGGAGCCCGCTTGGTTGAGTGCCCAACATGGCCTCCGAATGCCTGTCAGCAGGGCGCCAGGAGAGAAAGGCGCGCGGGACATCCCGTGGGAGGGTGGTAGCCGTGCCCTTCGGAACACAGACACCCTCCCACTTGTCAGGCGGCAGATGGATCACCTACCCCGCAGCCACCCCCACCCCGAAAGGCTAAAGTATTGCCTCTATTACTTATCATAACAGCCTTAAGTGCCATATTTTACATATATTTATACTACACTAAGCAAGCAATTGGAGATGACCAATATTATTTGGACAACAAAAGTGATCTAATCTGGTCTGGTGGCTCAGCCTGTAATCCTGCGCCTTTGGTTGGTTTTGGTGAGTGGGTTGCCTGAGCCCACGCGTTCGAGACCCACTTGGGCTACTTGGCGAGACCGCATCTCTAAAATAAATTTCAAAATTATCCGGGTGTGGTAGCGCGCACCTGTAGTTCCAGTTACTTGGAATACTGAGGCAGAAGGATAGCCAGAGCCCG
>NW_007062552.1:0-492 GCF_000164805.1 Carlito syrichta
GAGGAATGGAGTGGAATTGAATGGAGAAGACTGAAAACGAATGGAGAGTAATGCAATGGAATGGAGAACAATGGAATGGAGAGGAGTGAATTGGAATAGATTGCTGTGGAGGCGAATGGAATGGTTATGAATGGAATGGAGAGGGATGGAATAGAGTGTAAATAGAGTGTATTTAAATCAAATGTGGAGGAATCCAATGGTAAGGAATGGAAAGGAATTGAAAACATTGGATTGTTATTTAGAGGAATGGAATGGAAACAAATGTAATGGAGACAAAAGTAATGGAGTGGAATGTAAAAGAGTGGAAAGGAATGGAGAGATATGGAAAGTAATGGGGAGGAAGCTAATGGAGAAGAGTGGAATGGAATGCAATGGATAAGAATGGAAAGGAATGGAATGAAACAGAATGAAATTGAATGGAATGAAAAGGAGTGGAATGGAATGAACAGGAATGGAACCGATTGGAAAGGAATGGAATCAAGAGGAATGGAA
>NW_007062553.1:0-394 GCF_000164805.1 Carlito syrichta
GAGCAGATCCAGATCTGTAGGGTAGGTTCCTACAGGTGGAATTAGTCAAGGCATCTCTACGTGTTTATAGAGTTATCACGTCGCGCTCATTAGCATTCTCAGCCGTGAGAGTGTGGGTCCCTCCCCACACACGCGTTCACCTGTACAGATCAACCGGCCTCTTCCCAAATGCTTGGAACTAGAAGTGCTTCCGACTTCTGCTTTCGTAGGATTTTGGAATATTTGCATGTATATAATTAGATATCTTGGGCATGGGACCCAAGTCTAAACACAAACTTCATTTATTTATTTTGTTTGTTTGGTTTTGAGTTTGGTTTCTTTGAGTCGGAGTCTTACTCTGTCGCCCAGGCTGGAGTGCAGTGGCACGCTCACAGCCACCGCAGCCTCCACCTGC
>NW_007062554.1:0-368 GCF_000164805.1 Carlito syrichta
AAGGGTCTTGATGACAATGAGGAGGAGCCAGGAGAGGAGGCTGTGGGTGTTGATGACAAGAAGGAGGAGCCTGGAGACTCACGTGAGGCTGTTGATGACAAGGAGGAGCATGGAGAGGCACAGAAGCATCTTCATGACAAGATGGAGGGGCCTGGATAGGAGGACAAGTGTGTTGATGACCAGGAGGAGGAGCCTGGAGAGGCAGCTGAAGGCATTCAAGACAAGGAGGGGTAGCCTGGAGAGGTGGCCAATGGCGTTGATGGAAAGAAGAAATCTGGAGACGCAGTCAAGGCCATTTATGACAAGGAGGAGGAGCCAGGAGATGTGGCCAAGGGGGTTGATGACAAGGAGAAGGAGCCTGGAGAGGT
>NW_007062555.1:0-368 GCF_000164805.1 Carlito syrichta
AATTTAGTATAAGGAAACAACAAAGACTTGTTGCAGCTGGTAGGGCTGCTATCAGGGGGTCATCAAGCAGTGAGGGGAGGGGGGTGAAAAGGCTGGAGTTTGGGATTAGGCACTGTGGCCTTTGGCACCGGCCCTTCCTCCAAAGACAAGAGAGAAAGGCTGGAGACTGGGGTCAGGTGACCCGGCTGGAGATGCCAGCCCTGCCTGCTCAGATAAAGATGGAGGGTGAGAAGGAGGAGAAACTGATGGTGAGTGGAATAGCAAAAGCAGACTGTAGGAGGTTTATCTGCTGGGTTGAAGTTAGAAATAGAGGGAGGTGGAAGGATTAGTTGTGTATGATCTAAGACTTTTTTTTTTTTTTTTTTGTG
>NW_007062556.1:0-977 GCF_000164805.1 Carlito syrichta
GAACACACCCTGCCACATTGCAAATCTGAGAAGCCATGGAGGCCCCATGAGGCCAAGGAAAAGGCCAATCCCTTTGATGGAAGACTGGGCCATGGCCACTGGAGTCAACACTGGGTTGCAGGTGAGGACAGCTGGGCAGGGTGAGAATCCCAGTGACAGGACCTGAAAGGAAGCTACCTCAGGCTTAATTGAGGAATGTTTTAGTAAAGCTACAGTGGACACCTGTCACCTTGTGTGTTCAAAACCCATTTCCCAAACTTTGGGGCAGCATCTCAAGCTAGTCAAGGAGAACCTCCCTTCTCCACTTGTATTCTCTGGGGTGCTGGTTCTAGGCTGATCAACACCAAGCCCTTGACCCCACCCAACCCCAATGGCTCCTAGGCTCTAATGCCAGCTCCACCATAGAACAGATATGTAATTCATCCTGTGATAGCCATAAAGCCTCAGTTAACTCATCAAACAGAGTCCTCAGCCTATGGGTTGGGGAGCAAGAATCCAGTGAACACCCTAGACAGGCCCTCTGTACATGGCACAGTTCATTCTAGGCAAATCCGGGCTCTTCTTTTCCAACACAGAATTCCTCCAGTAGTGGACTCAGGGAAGGTAACCATGAACACCTGTGCTGGGGTTCACAGAAGTTAAAGGACTGACATGAAAGCTCACAGCCACTAAGATGGGAACCTGTGACTTACTCAAGACCTGTGAACTAAGATCCTTGTAGCCTGAAGAAATATCATACCACTTCACCCCATTAAGAAAACTCTCTCGACCAGGCTCGGTGGCTTAGCCTGTAATCCCGCACTTTGGGAGGCCGAGGTGAGTGAATTGCCTGAGCCTGAGGGTTCGAGACTTGCCTGGGCAACTTGGTGAGACCTTATCTACACAATAAATAAAAAAATTAGCTGGGCGTGGTAGCATGTGCCTGTAGTTCCAGCTACTTGGAAGGCTGAGGCGGAAGGATTGCAGGAGCCCAGCAG
>NW_007062556.1:1322-5704 GCF_000164805.1 Carlito syrichta
CAACTCAAAAAAAAAAAGAAAGAAAGAAAGAAAGAAAACCCTCTCTATGTTACTGGAGAGAATAAGGACATCACAAAGAGAACCTTTTTTTTTTAATGTTCCCAATGTTTTGTTTGTTTTTGGTTTTTTTAATTTTTTATTTTAAAGATATGGGGTACAAGTCAGGTTAGGTATACAAATGTTCATTATGCAGGTACCATTGTTGATGAGGTGTGCTCCCTTTTCCCTGGGCAAATTCCCACAACTGCCAATCTTGCTTCCCCTCTCCCTTCCCAGCAGTTTCCCACTACTGCCAATTCTTTTCTTATACTATTATGATAATTGTTCAAGGTCTACTTATAAGTGAGAACATGTGATACTCAGTTCTTTGTTTCTGTGAAAGATCACTCAGTATTATAGACTCTAAGCCCATCCAGGTTGCTGTGAACTTCATGATTTTGTTCTTTATGGATGTGTAATATTCCATCATGTATATGTACCACATTTTTTAAATCTAGTCCTCTTTTGATGGGCAGCACGGTTGGTTCTATGTTCTTACTACTGTGAACAATGCTATGATAAACATACATGTGCAGGTATCTTTTTT
This sequence comes from Carlito syrichta, assembly GCF_000164805.1. NCBI lineage: Eukaryota > Metazoa > Chordata > Mammalia > Primates > Tarsiidae > Carlito > Carlito syrichta. The sequence continues at coordinate 1,909 of NW_007062556.1, forward strand.
TATAGAGCGATTTGGGTTCTTCCGGGTATATTCCCAATAGGGAGATTGCGGAGATTTAGATCTTTTGGGAATCTCCACACTGTTTACCACAGAGGCTACACTAGTTTACACTCACACTAACAGTGTAGAAGTGTTCCCTTTTTGCCACACCCTCTCCAGCACCTGTTGTTTTTTGAGTTATTGATGATAGCCATTCTGACTGAGTTAGGTGGTATCTCAGTGTGGTTTTAATTTGCATCTCCTTGATGATTAGTGAAGCTGAACATTTTTTCTTGTATGAGCAGACATATAGCTGCTCATATGTCTTCTTTTGAGAACTGTCTATTCATATATTTTGCCCACTTTGTAATGAGGCTGTTGTTTTTTTTCACAAAGAGAACTTTTTACCCAAAATACATTACTTCTTACCTATTAACCCAGTAGAATTGGTGGTGTCTTATGCAGATCATCACCCTGGATCTGCAGTGCCCCAAATCTTTATTTCAGCAGCTTCCTCTGATGCACAGAGGAATTTGACACACATTCCAATAAGAAGGGGAAGGAGGAACTTCGTGGCACCCTGCTAATGCTAAGACACTATCTCTTGTTCAGGCAGTGCACAACACAGCAAGGGGCCAAGGAGAGTCTATGATATTAACAGCTGCCCCCTACATATGAACGAGTTCCATTCTGAGAGCATATTCACAAGTCCAATTTGTTCATAAATCCAATAAAGTTAACATAGGTACCCAACTAACACAATTGACTACATAGTAATTTACTATCACAGGTTTATAATAGTTTTCACAAAAATTATGCATAAAAAACAAAAAATAAAAATAAAAAAATAAGGAAGATGTTTTTACTTACAGTACAGTACTTTGCATGCACATAACAATGTACATCAGACATATGAACTAACTTACAAGACTGGACATCCAAGCACACATTCACATCTTTGAAAGTTCACAACTTGAAGGTTTGCATGTGGAGAACGTACTGTAAGTTGTAGGAATATGCTAGTCAGAGTGGAGAGAAGTCACAACTGCGAGTAACTGGGGAGACCAAGGATGTGCTCTCGAGAATAGGTAAGCTCTGCCTCTTGGGCAAAAGTTAGCATACATGTACACACACGAATGCCCACATATGTACACCATAAAGCCTATTTTAGTCATAAAGCCTCAGCTATGTCATCTGACAGAAGTAGTCAACCTGTGGGTTGGGAAGTGAAAAACCAGTGAACACCCCACACAGGTACTCTGCACATTGCATGGTTCATTCTAGGCACAGCTTGACTACTCCTTCCTAATGAAATGAAGGACTAAGTTTACCTTACAGTGATAATTCATTCTGATGCAACTATTGTCTTTCTGTGACCTTCAAAGTTACCAAAGTATTAACTGCCCTAAAGATGTTTTGCTCCTCGGTCACACCTTTCTCTCTGGACTTAGAAAGGGACTACAGGTAATAAAGAAAACAGCTGAGACTGAAATCTGCAACAATATTTGCCACAAGAACACCAACTCCCCAGCCATTTTAAGCTTTTCCTTCCTGGAACACCAGTTACACCTCTTCTTTATGCCTCATCACTTTGTGTTTGGAACAATTCTGGAACTATTCATGAATGACTTCACATCATAACATACAAAGAGTACCCAGACAGGGCTAGACACAGTATCCCTCAAAGCCTGTGGTACAGACCTGGAGGCACAGAAATGCAAGGAGGCTTCCTGGTAGAACATCCACAAGTTCCCTAGGAGGACTTACAACTGAACACTGAGAGATGGACAAGCACCTAGAGAGACTGCAAATTCAGCCACACCTCTCTCCCCAGGTCACACTCAATACCCACAAAACCAAACACTCTCTGCCCTCTTTACCATCCCCATGAAGAGTCAGTTAAGGGCTTCTTCTTACATTCCCAATGTGATGAAGGGTGCTACCATTCATTCTACACTCAAGTTGACACCACCTGTTATCCTTCAGCATGGTAGGTTCCTTCATGTGCCACATCAACTCCCCAATGTGTCCATTTTACCCCTAGACATCTCTCTATGCTGCTTACTCCTTCCAATCACTATCAGGAACCCCTAACCAAACACCCCAATGGCCTGGATAACTGCCACTTACTCTCTCTGGACTCTCCACATCCATTTTCATCTACCCAGTCAGTTATACACTCAATCGTATCAACACCAGCAGTGAGCTCTCTGATGGCTTCCCAGAGATCCGGAGATGAAGACCAAAGTCCTTCCCAAGGTGTGAGAGATCTTGCAGGGTCTGGTCTCTCACCTCTCTCTGGGTTCCAGTTGCCCTGGCCTCTGCCAGTTCCTGGAGTATGCTCTGCTTCTACCTGCCACCTATACCAACTCTGTCTGAAGCTCTCAGCTCCAAAGTTCCTTCCTCCAGGAAGCCTTTCCTGACTTCCCTAACCAGGACAAACTCAACCCTATCTTTCATTCCCTGAGTACTATACACCTTTCCTTCAGAGCAACTTAATATGTAGTCAGGTAATTATTCAAGTAATGTCTCAATTTCCATAAGGACAAGAATCAGGCCCTTTCATGCTCACCACTCCATACCTAGAACCAAGCACGCTACTGCTTGACTGAGAGAGGTGCTACAGAAAGAGGAGGGCAAGTGCTCCACTGGACCACTTGCCTTCATCAAAGATGAACCTCACAGTTCTATAAATGAAAAGTAAAAAAAAGCAGGAAAGCAAGGAGAAACTCTCCAACTTACATAGGGCTGCTTAGAGCTTGGTACTATTCAAATGTAGCCACTTCCCCTGATATCACCCACTAGGAAGAGTCCTACAGAGTGCAGGGAGAGCCACTGCCACAGGAGCACAAAGCTAAACCTCCTCCAGACCAAAGGGCCTGGAGAAGCGAGCTGCAAACAAGTTGACAGCTGGCCACAGCAACGAGTCCTCCCGTGGCCCCAGCACAGTCCCAAGCCTGGAGTTGAAACAGTTGAAGGATGAGTCCCCAGAGATCTCTCTTCTCTCTCCTCATATGTGGGCAAACTAAGAATTCATACTACCAGAAACAGTGCTTGGAGAGGCACTTCCCCCTACTCACCATTTCCTCAAGTCTGTGTAGCGATTTTTCCACTATCTGCCTTCGTATTGTTACTGATTCTCAAATCTAAGAGATAGACTGAGTTATTTTTAAATGGGTAGACTGAAAAGGCACCAAAAGCATTCTCACAGTCCAACATGTTCATCCGCAGAGCACACTTATTTGGCCAGCCAGGAGAAACTCTGGCTCTGCAAAAGTCAAGCCGAAAGCAAATTTCATCCTTTCCCTTGTACCAAAAAGAAAAACAGCAAAAATGGTTTTACAAGAAGTCCAAGACTCTTTAGCATCAATTTAAACTTCTTTCTGAGGGCTAAAGATATTCCTTCTCAAACCTTTGTGTTTTCAAGGATAACAGGAGAGGTAAGGAGAGAGAGGGAACAGGAGCAGGAGAGAGTCAGTATATGTTCATTCTATTTTTAAACACTCGCCCAGTTTGGAGTAAAGAACACCCTGATTCTGTACTCCCACCCCTATCACCTTCTGCTGAACACAAGAACCAGAACCTGCACACATACACGGCACCGCTTCTGGATTTGGGGACTGCCGGGTGCCAACACTCCAAGGACGGGCGAGCTCACCAGCCACTCCTCCGGAGACCCTGGTGTCCCTGCCTGGCGGGAGCCACGTGCGGGGAGTGGAGCGTCACAGACCGCCTGTCCCCCACCCCGGCAGGGCCCGCTCCCTGCCCCACTCTGGGCACCCAGAGGTGAGCGCCTCTCCCCCTATGGGAGCCAGAG
>NW_007062556.1:5724-32204 GCF_000164805.1 Carlito syrichta
GATTGCCAGGGCCAACACTCCAAGGACGGCGAGCTCACCAGCCATTCCTTAGGAGACCCTGGTGACCCTGCCTGGCGGGAGCTACGTGCGGGGAGCAGAGCGTCTCAGCCCGCCTGTCCCCGCCATCCGCCTGTCCCCACCCCGGCAGGGCCCGCTCCCTGCCCGCTATGGGCACCCAGAGGTGAGCGCCTCTCGGCTTTCCGGCAGGAGCAGCGCGCTGGGCACTCCCATCCCCTCGCGTGACACCTCCCTGCGCGCACACGTGACCGTCCGGCCACCCCGGAGGTACCGGCCGCACCGGGCGGGCGACAGCCTCTTCCTGGTCTGACAGCGGCAGGCTAGCGCCTCACGCACCCTTCCCGCCACCGGCAGCCCCGCCACCCATCCGTCGGCACCAGGGGAAGGAGCCGGCGGCCGCGCGAGGGCAGGGCTGAGCGCCGCCTCCCGCCGGGCTCGGGCACTCACTCTTGAGCGCGCCGACGAGCGACTTCCCGTCCTCGATGAATTTGTTGGTCTTCTCCAGCTCCGCTTCGTGCGACTTGAGCATCTCTCGGAAGTGCGTGCTGTGGAGGCAGCAGTCACTGAACTCGAGCGCGGGGAACCCTATGGTGCCCGTGGCGCCCGAACGAGGGACCCGCCTGCCCTGGGCCGCGGCCGCCCGCCGTTTCCCGCCTTGTGAGCGCACGCGGTGGGAGCCCGGTGGCCACCCCTCCGCCCGCCGCTCCACAAGTGTGGCCGCCCCGCCCCCCCCCCACCGCAATGTCCGAGGACGCGCCCGACTACCGACCCGGCCGGCTGCGGCTGCCCCAGGCTGCGAAATGGGGCAGCGGGCGAGCAGGAAACGCGGCGGCGGTCCCACAGCGGCGCCAGGAAGGGAGCGAGCAGGCAACCGAGTGCACCAGCTCCTCCCGGCTTCTTTCGCCTGTTCGCTCTCCAGCAACCTCGAGTGCCCTCTCCCAGTAGCCATGGCCGCCCCAGCGGCGCCTGGGCCGCTGGAACTTCCTAGCAATGATCTCATTCCCGTTGGACCAATCAGTACGCCCTCCTCAGCCCGGGCCTCTCGGGGACGCCCAGCCCTTCCGCGACCTCGAGCCAATCAAAAGGTTGTGTGGGCGGGTCTATGAGAGGGGCGTGGCCCACGCCACAGCCTAAGTCCGCAGCACAAGCTCTGACCGGTCTTAACTGCTGGGCGTTGCACACCCGGAGCTCCAAGGATCGGCGGAGCTGTACAATGGCCCAGCCGCCTGGCCCTCTTGCTTTGGACAGCAGCCCAGCCGCGGAAAGTACATTTGCTGTTCTGGGGAGGCGAAGGAGCCTAGGTGTGTCAATCCTAAAAAATCTGGGACTTAGGGTTGCAGTTCACCGCAGCCCGTGCTGCACTGTTTGGCAACGGATCTCGCACTCAGAATACAAACCCCGCCTTGGAGGACTCCGAGGGTCCCGAGCGAACGTCCGCTCCTCTTTCAGCCATGCAGAAAATGTTTACATCTTAAAATCACCAGCTCTTCTTGCCTGCAGTCTTCCCTCCGGCTGCAGTCTGTACCGTTCATGACCACTCCTGCTCAAAGTCTGTCCACGGCTGCCCCCGCTGAAGGAGATCACGTCCTTAGAGAATTTCAACCGTCTGTTATTTTCCTGCTCCACATCTAGCATAATTTTACATAATTCCGTCCACTGCCTGTCATCCTTCGCCACACATTGAGGTCCACCCGGGCATGTGCCACCGCAGTTTTCTTTGCTGTTGCATCCCGTCACCTGGTGTTTCATGGATATTGAGCGTTTACCATGTGCTGCGTATGCTACGATGATTGATACAAATATTTGTGGAGTAGATGAATGAATCCTTTTCCTTGGCCCTTTCCACCTCCCATGGCAGTGCGTTGCTCTGTCGTCCCTGGGTCCGACCACAGGACTCAATTCTGGCAGCTCACTAACTGCAGTGGACAGACTGGGTCCAGCGCTGACCTGTAAACTCCTATGGCATAGCACAGCGACTGTCTGAACAAATTACTTCTATGTCCAGAAACCAGCAGCCTTCCTTCAGTTAAGTGGGGGTTTCATGTTTGTTTGGATTTGCTTTATTTGAATAGGTCTGCTACTGCAGGCACTAGCCCTAGTTGGTAGGGACACAAAGATAAACAACACAATGAATTTGCTACTAGTCAGTGGGAGAGAAGGAACAAGACAAGCAGTTTAATGCTGTATGATAAAGTTAGCATCCAGGGCCTGGGTACTTGGGAACATGGGGAAGGGATTTTTAACTCAGGGAGTCAGAGAAAGTGTCCCATCTATGTTGAGAAAATGATTGGTTGATTAAATTCACAAATAGGACAGGATGACTGTAATCCCGGCAGTTTTGGAAGCCAAGACAGGAAGATCAATTGAGCCAGGAGTTTGAGATCAGCCCAGGCAACATAGCCAGAACCTGTCTCTACAAATAAATATTAAAATAGATAATGAATGACCGTGATCTATTTGGCAATTGTATCTACAAATTTAGGGTTGATAGTAAGTCCAAACAGCTATCCCATAACTGCAACACTGAAAATAGTTGTTCTTCACTTGCCAAGGATGAGGAAGATTTGGTATAGAAGCTCCATGAAAGTAAATGGTTGATGTTTTACCTTGAGCTTCTAAAGACAGGTGTTTCAGTTATCTATTATCACATAACAAATGACACCAAAAGTTAATGGTTTAAGACAACAACAACAATCATTTATTTTCTCTCAGGAAATGGGTCAGGAATTGGGGAGGACTTAACTTAGTGGTTCTGGCTTGGGGCATCTTGTGTGATTGCAGTTAGATAGTGACAGGAGCTGTGGAAGCAAGCAGATAGTTAGCTAAGCATCTGTCTCTCTTTTTAGGTAGATACAAGGCTTCCCCATGTGGTCTCTCTCTGTGGATTCTTTACAGCATAAAGCACACCAGCTCCCAAAGGAAAAATACATCACCTTTTATGACTGGGTAAGTCACACACTTCTACCACTTTCAGTGACAAGTTATAAGCCCACCCAAATTCAAGGGTAGGGGATTAGACTATACCTGTAGATGGGATGGGGTGATGACAAGTATAGGAGATACAGTTGTAGCCATTTAAAAGAAAATATAATCTTCCACAGTGGGCCTGGCACACGGTAAAGTATTTAATACATGCTAAATAAATGAAACAAAATGAGATTCACAATTATTTATTTTATCCCATTAGGGAATATTAAGAAAATGTGTATAAAATAATATCTGTGAAGCTGGTCTCGGTGGCTCAACCTGTAATCCCACACCTTGGGAGGCTGAGGTGAGTGAATTGCCTGAGCCTATGGGCTCGAGACTCGCCTGGGCAACTAGGTGAGACCTCATCTCTACAACAAATCAAAAAAATCAACCGGATGTGGTAGCGCACACCTGTAGTAACAACTACTTGGAAGGCTGAGGCTGAAGGATCGCCAGAGCCCAGCAGGTTGAGGCTACGGTGGCCGGGAGCGGCCACTGCACTCTAGTCTGGGTGACAGAGTGAGACTCCAACTCAAACATAATAATAATAGTAATAATAATAATATTTGTGTACTAATAATAATAGTAACATATTAGCTATAATTTGCTAAGCTCTTAGTTTGTGCCAGGCACTAAGCTAATTTATTTACAAGCATTTAATCCCCACAAGGGAGACTGGTGCTATGATAACTCCCAGTTTTAGATGAGAAATTGAGACCCAGAGTTGTAACTTGAATCAGGTTACCTAACTAATAAGTCTGTGTGGCACATACATATACACAAACATACAACTTAATTTGTCCACCATTCACAGACAAATATGCAAAAGTGTGAATAATGTATAACTTTCTTATAACATTAATCCATAATTTCAACAAATGACCTCCAACATTTTTGTCAGTATCATCAGAGAGAGAGTCAGAAAGCAGCAGTCTTGAGTACAGAAACTGGCATATGGAAGGCATAGTTGTTTCTCTCCTTTTAAACCATGTGAGGTATTTTGTATTGTTCAGAGCTGCAGCCTCAGCTCAGAATAGTAGTTGGTACTTCAAAGGTGGTCCACGTCAGTGGGAGGAATCATGTTTAATGAGGAAGAAATAGTGGCTTATGTAACAACATATGTTATGGCCATGCATGTAAACAGAAGAGAACAGTTAAGGTCTAGAAGTCAATTTTATATGAAATAGATAAATAATTTAGACAACATTATTTGAACTAAATTCTTTAGATAAATGTCTGAATTTCTTAAAATTTGACAAATGATTATTCCAAATAGTGCTGCTTTCAGTATCAATGTATTTTAAAATCATGTTATTTCTGAACTCAATTGTCTAACTAACTTTACACCTACCATACAACTAACTCCCATTTGTAGAAACCTTAGCACTGGCAAAGCACTCCCATACATGTTGTCTCAGCCTATATAATCACAAGTGGGCATGGACCATTCACTCACTGCTTCCTGAACACAAGCTTGGGAACAGGTCTGGTCCATGATGAAGCACCCATAGATCCTTCTGCAACTGAGAAGTCCATGGGTAGACCTAGATCCCACAGCCTCTGGGGATCTAGGTAATGATGTCAGCACAAGGTTTATGTTTCCATCCTCAAGCTGACCTTTGTCTGGGGTGGCTTCATTTGTGGTGGCTTTCTCAGCTTCTCCAAATTTACATTCAATAATATTAGCGGTAAGAGAGATTTATTTCTAAGAACTGCAGCAGGAATGATGAGACTGGAGCTGAGGATAAAACAGCCCCACTCCAAACACGTAATGGAATGTGAATGAACTCTTCCACCAAAGAACAAGTATAGTACAGAAGCAATCATGTGCAGTACACCTGGCCTGTCCCACCTCCCTCAAAATGAACATGACTTCCCCTCATTTTGTAATTATAGCTAGCACTTATTCTCTTTTATGGTTGATATTTTGCTTTACACAGTGACTTCTTTGCATTACTACTATATAAGACACCAGTTTTTCTATTTTAAAATAATGGTTTTTGGCTTATGTAAATGTTCTATATCTGAATTATGGCAATAGTTACACAGGTATCGCATCTGTCATAATTCATGGGTGCATTTTATTGTATGTAAATTTTACCCCAATAAAGGGTAATTAAAAAAAATAATGATGATGGTAATGTTAACGATATGTATTGTTTTGCTGTGTAGCAGGATCTGTGCTAAGCAATTTATTACATTTCCTGCTTTCATATATACTACAAACCTGGGAAGTAGGTACTGCTATCATCCCCATTTTACAGGTAAGGAAACTAAGGCTTAAAGATGTAAGGCACATAGGGTCACATAGTACTGATACAGCTTGGGTTAGAATTCAAATCTTTTTTTTTTTTCCAGACAGGGTTTTGCTCTGTCACCCAGGCTGGAATGCAATGGTATGGTCACAGCTTACTGCAGCCTCAAATTCCTGGGTTAAAGGGCTGCTCCTGACCTAGCCTCCGAAGTAACTAGAACTACAGGCATGCACCACCACACCCAGCTATTTTAAAAAATTTTTTGTAGAAAATGCAAACATAGGTCTTGCTATGTAGTCCAGGCTGATTTTGAACTCCTGGGCTCAAATGATTCTCCTGCCCAGCCTCCCAAAGCTCTGGGATTATATGTATGCGCCACCATGCCAGGCCAAATCTATCTGTCTTAAATAACCATCTCCATATAAAATGTCTATGCCTACAGAAATACTTTTTTTTTTTTCAGTTGGAGTCTCACTCTGTCACCCAGACTGGAGTGCAGTGGCACACTCCTAGCCACTGCAGCCTCGACCTGCTAGGCCTGGCAATCCTTCCGCCTCAGGCTTCCAAGTAACCGGAACTACAGGCACGTACTACCACGCCCAGCTAATTTTTGATTTATTGTAGAAACGAGGTCTTGCCAAGTTGCCCGGGTGGGTCTGGAAACCATGGGCTCTGGCAATCCACTCGTCTCGGCCTCTCAAAGTGTTGGGATTACAGGCTGAGCCAAGGAGACCGACCCATTTTATATATTTTAAAAAGTAATAAGTAATAATGTCAAACACAAAAATTGAATAAGATCACATGTGAAATTTCTAATTCTGAACTGTATCTTTTTCTGAACTTTTTTCTGGTATGTCCCAAATATGTCAGTAATTGCACAAGCCTCTAATTTGTTTTAGCTTTAAATCCCAGGCCCTACAATTTATGTAGAAGCAATTGACTGAAGCAGATATTAAATCCTCATTTCCTTGAAGAAAGAAAGAAAATTCATTTTTATAAATCTTGTAGTTATTTACAGGATATGGCAGCACTTACTTAACATTCTTTGACTCAAGACATTAATAAAACTCATTACTTGTACTACACAAGTTTTATATATTGGCAATATTTTTATTTTCACTTTTTATTATGTACTTCATGCCTGTTACTTTTCTACCTAATATCTACTCTCATTCTTACTCATTTACTGAGAAAGTACTTATATAGCATTAGCTATGTACCAGATACTGTTCTAAACACTCTACAAATATTGAGTCAATTAATCTCTTACAACCTTATTATTATTTTCCTTTGCAGGGGAGGAAACTGAAATGAATCACCTAAAATCACATAACCACTGAGTGGCAGAGCTGAGATTCTCACTGGTAGTCCAGCTCCAGAAAACCAGAATATAAGCTGGCAAGGCCCTTATATTCTTTGGCTTATGTTCAAGGAAGTAAGCCTACATTTTCCTTTGTCTCCCCTGACCTTTTAGTTGCATTTCTTTTTTTTTTTTTTTTTCTTTTTTGAGTCAGAGTCTCACTCTGTCTCCCAGACTGGAGTGCAGTGGCCATTCCCTGTCACCGCAGCCTCGACCTGCTGGGCTTCGGTGATTCTTCCTCCTCAGATTTCCAAGTAGCCAGAATTACAGGTACACGCTACCACGCCTGGCTGTTTTTTTATTTATTTATTGTAGAGATGAGGTCTTGCTGCCCAGGCGGATCTCAAACCCATGGGCTCAGGCATTCCATTCACCTCAGCCTCCCAAAGATGCTGGATTACAGGCTGAGCCACCGAGCCGGCTTTAGTTGCATTTCTATGGATAGCCAAGTGGTGCCAAGTCTGGCCTGGAACCTGCTCATCCTAAGTGATTGTCCTGCTTAGCATAGAAGTTAAGATACACATAGTTTACTCACTGTGATTAAACACATGCTTGTGTGATTTAACTCAGATATTAACATATCCTGTGTGTATGTTTTCCCCTTTGTGAGATTTTTGTCATATATAAGAGGCATGCGGTAAAATAAATTTGCTCTCTCTTGTTCCTTGCTATCTGAGAGGGAGTCTCCCAATCCTGCTGTTTCTCTGTCTCTTTCTTTTCTCATTCCCTCCCCCCATCTCAGGCCCTGATCAGCCGAGGCTGGACCCCGCAGAGTGGTGTCCGAACAGGGACCGGAGTACTGGGGATTGGCATTGACTGGAGAGGAACCCTCATGGAGGCCGGCGTTTTTTGTGTGCAGCATTGAGATTCATGAGTAAGTAACCGAGGGAACGAAATAATCTTTGGGAGCAAAACATGGGACATTTACATTCTAAGGAATGCACTCTCTTTGTACAGATCTTGAAATCTATGTTGAAAACTAGAGGAACTAAGGCTGCAGATAGACAGTTAGATAGATTTTCACAGTTTGTAGAGGAAGTATGTCCCTGGTTTCCTGAGGCTGGTATAGTCAGTCTGATTACTTGGGGAAAAGTAGGTAGTTTGAAGGATTATTTTCAAGTGCATGGTCCTGAAGCTGTGCCAGTAGATGCTTTATCTCTGTGGAACCTAGTAAGAGATTGCTTAGAACCCTCTTCTGAGTCTCATAGAGCAGAACAGGCTCCTCCATCATTGCAGCATTCCCCCTCAGCTCCTGCTCTAGCTGCCCATGACAACCAGAAGGAACACCCTTGTAAAGATTTTCAACAAGAACAGGATGAGGCCTCTTCTCAGTATCACAATGATGAGATATTTGTGGCTACTCGAGCCTCTGTGACCAAGTTTTCCAAGGCTCCTAGCCTGCCTGTGAAAGAGGCTGAGCCTACTACTCTTTCTTTATCCTCTGATACATTTGCTCAACTTATGGAGTTGCTTACTGACTTAGCTAGAAAGTGCTCAGTTTTGAAAAAGGAAGTGCCTTTGTGTCATGCTTTGAGTTCAAAAGAGGAGATGCCTTCCATATGGTGACTCATTTCTCAATTTCTAAGCAGGAGACCTCTCCTGGAGGTGGCAAGGACACCCCTTGGGTCTCAACAACCCCTCAATTGGCTCTGACTAGAGCCTTGCTTGTGGATAATGGATCCATACCCTCCCCCTTCTTGGCTCCCATCCAAGCTCGGCCACCCGATGTTAGGAAGTGTCTCTCCCCTTTACAGAAAACTGTTCAGTCAGCCTTTCTGTGGGGAGATGATTTAGAAGGATTTCATGCCTATTCATTAGTAGAAACTACAGGCTTTGAAGATCAGAGAAGGGAGATGCGAATATCATACTTTGTCTCCTAAGTCCTGAAGGACCTTAAAACTCCTGTGGCACGGTATGGAGCAACAGCACCATTTACATTAGCTATACTGGAAACTATTTCACAAGAGGCCTTGACTCCCTCTAATTGGCATATGGTTGCTAAGGCATGTTTGTCGGGCAGAGAATATTTGTTATGGAAGACCGATTTTTGGGATAGATGCAAAGAGCAAGCTAAAAGAAATAGAGGAGATGAACTGAATATGATTAATCTAGACATGCTTGTGGGCCAAGGAGAATACTCCACCCAAGAGGTGCAGATTTTATATCCCCAAGCTGCGTATGGTCAGTTCAGTGAAGCGACATCGGGAGCATGGCGTCAATTACTGTCAGTTGAAGTTAAGACAAAGCAGCTTTCGAAAATACATCAGGGACCTGATAAGCATCACCAAGATTTTGCATCTAGATTGTTGCAGGTTGTAGGTCGAATAGCGGTAGATGAAGAGTTGGGGACTCTTGGTAAAACAACTGACCTATGTAAATGCCCATTCTGCCTGCCAAGCAGCCATTCATCCCTATCATAAAAAAGGGGATTTAACAGATTATATTCGCTTGTGTGCTGATATTGGGCCTGTCTATATGCAAGGGATGGCTATAGCTGCAGCTTTACAAGGTACTCCTCTCCACAAAAATTTTAATGGAAGAACCCAAGGCACCTGCTTTAACTGTGGGCAAATGGGCCATTTCAGTAGGGAATGCCCTGCGCAGAATTCCTATACAGGACCACCCCCCAGAAGGGGTCGCCCTACATCTATGTGCCCATGATGCAAGCGAGGTATTCACTGGGCTAATGAACACCATTCCAGGATGGATGCAAACGGAAATCCCCTGTCGGGAAACTTCTGGAGGGGCCAGCAATTGGGGCTATGTCCATTTACTCCCTGGTGGCAGCCCTTCTAGCTGCAACAAGTCACCACACCCACGTGTACTTGGAAAGTCCATTCAAGTTTCCACATGGCTTAATAGGTCTCTTCTCAAGGAGGTGACTGGGACCAAAGGATTTTTAAAAGTCTTCTTTGTGGTTTTCTTATGATAAATCTCTCTCAAGTTATATGTTTAAAATAATCTAAGCCTAACTTTTTTTTTTCTTTTTGAGTTCTAGTCTCATCGTGTTGTCAAGGCTGGAATACAGTGGCACCCTCCCAGCCACCACAACCTCGATCTGCTGGGCTCAGGTGATCCTTCCATCTCAGCCTTCCAATTAGTGGGAACTACAGGTACGTGCTACCACACCCAGCTAATTTTTTCAATTTATTGTAGAGACAAGATCTCATCACATTGTCCAGGCTGGTCTTGAATTTGTGGACTCAGATAATCCTCTCACCTCAGCCTCCCAGAGTGCTGGGATTATAGGCTTGAACCATCCAGTCTGGCCTAATCCTAAATTAAAGTATAATTATATATAAATCTAAGAGATACTAAAAAGTAACATACTAAGAGAGTTATTAAGCACAAGAAACAGATAACTATTAAGCAAAAAAGATGTAATTAGATGTTAAAACCTACATTCACACAATTTAAATGAGTCAGTTTGGTAGGCTTGTTTGTAAAGTTCCTTGTAGTCTAGATTTTCCCCTTCCTTCCTTCCTTCCTTCCTTCCTTCCTTCCTTCCTCCTATCAGCATCATCATCCATTGCCATCATCATTACCATGTTCTCCACTGTTTTTCTCTTGATATCTGCATCAGTAATTTAACAGCAAGCCACAAAAAAATCACTGAAAGTTAAGTAGAGAAGCAGTTTATTTGAAAGGATATTTTGTAGCTTTCAGTTTGAGTACAACCTGGAGAATCAGATACTGTAGAGCTGTGTTGATGCCAGCTGTATGCTTAGGATGGGTAAGGGATGTGAGTCTGTGGTCAACCAGTCAAGCTCTGGGACAGAGAGGACCTAGTCCGTTGCTTCTAGCCTGTGACCAGCCTAGTCCTCTCACCCCAGTGTACCATGCAGATGTTAAGTTTTTCTGTGTGCCAAGACCTGAAAACAGTTGGTAGCCATGAAGAGGAACAAGAAATGGCAGATTTAGTGAGGAAGACTGTAGAAACTTAGTAGATGGTCTTTTGGGGTGTTAGCATCAGGGTAAATGAGTTTTGGACCTTGAGCTCACATGCTGTTTATTCACACATCAGCTTTCAGGAGAAAGTTTTGTTAGCCTAATTCTTGAGCTAAACTTTGTCTGTTCCCTGGTCAAGGGAATATGGGGTTCTTTGATTGACTGTCCCTCCAGCATGTCCTCTTACAGGAAAGGGATAAACTTCCAAAGGAAAAGACATGGATGTTAGACAAGCAGAACAACAATGTGTCATGTCAAGTCACTCTACCATCCATAGAAATAACATATAAAAGTAACGCTTTTACTTTGATACAGTAATCACAGGGGATTCTTTGGTCCAAATTCACAGCTATATTTATAGCGCTCTCCTGAATATTGCATAGTTTTTATAGTGTTCCCTGGCACAAGAGGATTTTCAACCGTAACTTTTTTTTAATCATAAGGAACAAAATGGACGGTACGTTTTCATTTTTTTTTTTGAGTTGGAGTCTCACTCTGTCACCCACCTTGTCTTCCTCTCTGCTCACTTCTTGCCTCTGTTTTTCCCAGACATTTGCAGCTGTGGCCCATGCATCCCTCCTCATTCATTCAGAAGGTCATTCTGAAGTCTGATGCATGAAGAGCACCATCCTTGACTGGCGGGGGACAGGAAGGGAGGAGGCCACAGAAAATCTTTTGTGGGTAAAGATAACATTATGGCAAAAAGTGCACCTTGATATTTGGGAAAGAAAAATAGTTTTTCCAGAAAGATGTTCCCATAAAGTATAGGTTGCAAACTGAGCTTTCATTTTAGTAGCATGGTTTTAACTCCTGTGAGAGTCTCAGGTCTCACCTTTATCCTTTCTCACCCAGCCTTCTGTCTCCCTAGAAGCCCTTTGCTTCTTTCTTAGCACTCGGGTCTGGTCTGCAGTGGAGAGCCCAAGTGGTTGCTTTTTACACTCTTTTCTGGATCTTGAGTAGGTTAGTCCTTGGAGACTAGCTTTTCCTTTGAATGATCGGGACACTTTTCAGCATTTTTTTTTAACAAATTCTGTTTACTTGACTCTGTTTTGCTTCCATCACTCATCTTTGAGTAGGGTGATATCACCTCGTCCAGATGCATTTGCCAGTAACCAGAGTGTGGGCTGCACTTTGATGTGCTCTTTGAATCGACTCCTCTGATTTCCATTGGAAGGGTTGGTTGGCTTTGAGCCTCCCTCCCTGATACTCAGGTAAGGTCTTCTTCTGTGCTACCAGCCCTCTGCTTGCTTCTCTGTCACCAAACGATGAACAAGGGGTCACAACATCAGGTCCCAGCAGACATGGGCAGGTGAAACACAACCAGTGAAATAGCATGCAACCTGATGGCTATGGAAGGCATTTAAGGGCAGTATTTCCCAAGTGCATTGCCCTTTTAAGTGGAATTTCTCCATGACTAAAATGATATTTGGTATCTTCAGTATCAGGCCCTGGCTCTAAAACAGTGTTTCCTTGTTTTTTTTTGACCCAAGTGACCCACACACACAGACACACACACAACTATTTTAAGATATAAGTCCAGTGTTTTACATCTCTGGATTATTTTTTGAGAATAAAATCTCAGAACCAAGACTTTTTATTCCAGGAATCTCAACATTTAGTTGATAAATATATTTCCAAAGTAGTTCTTAAAATCTTTATGGCAGTCTGCATTTCCTGTGGCAATGTAGATAAGAGTCTTTTATACCCTTGCCAGAATTTGAATTTCACTGTTTGTGACTTCACTGTGTGAAGTGCCATTTGACTCTTATTTTTTAACTATTTTTTGGTTTTGAGTCAAAGTCTTACTCCATCGCCCAGGCTGGAATGCAGGGGCACGCTCCTGACCACCGCAGCCTCAACCTGCTGGACTCCCACGATCTTTCTGCTTCAGCCTTCCAAGTAGCCAGAACTACTGTGTGCCTCCACGCCCAGCTAATTTTTTATTTATTTATTTATTTATTTATTGTAGAGACGAGGTCTCGCCAAGTTGTCTGGGATGGTCTCAAGCCTGTGGGCTCAGACAATCCACTTGCCTCATCCTTCCAAAGTGCTGGGGTGCCAGGCTGAGCTACCAAGACTGGCTTAGCTTATTTTTTTTAATTATTAGAGTGATAGAACATTTTCACTGGTCAGTAGTATTCTCTGTCTTACAATAATTATTTTATTTATTTATTTATTTATTATTTTTTGAGTTGGAGTCTCACTCTGTCGCCCAGACTGGAGTGCAGTGGCCACTCCCAGTCACCACAGCCTCGACCTGCTGGGCTCCAGCGATCCTTCTGCCTTAGCCTTCCAAGTAGCTGGAACTACAGGCGTGCACTACCATGCCCAGCTCATTTTGATTTTATTGTAGAGATGAGGTCTTGCCAAGTTGCCCGGGTGGGTCTCGAACCCGCGGGCTCAGGCAATCCATTCACCTCAGCCTCCCAAACACACGGGATTACAGGCTGAGCAACTGAGCCCGGCTACGCTCTCACTTTTTTTATTAGAAGAGTATAAGCATATTTGCAGTAAGACTTTAGCTTTGTGG
The DNA here is from genome assembly GCF_000164805.1 of Carlito syrichta. NCBI lineage: Eukaryota > Metazoa > Chordata > Mammalia > Primates > Tarsiidae > Carlito > Carlito syrichta. The sequence goes on from NW_007062556.1 coordinate 18,806, forward strand.
TTCTTGCAAAGGCTTCCTGCCATTGCAGACTCTAAAGAAAAAGCCTGGAAGCCAGGGAGGCTCTAAGAACAGAAGATAATAGAAGATGTGAAAGATGCAGCACCACAATTGTGTTTCATAAGCACAACTTGGCTTTTTCTTCCTCCATATCTACAGTTTTCTAAAATTCTGCAACATGGAAGTCGATAGTATTAATATTCAAGTGACATATTATGATTCCTTGTCTTTATAAAAAGAAATTGATAGAGGTCGAGGTGGAGATTAGAGACAAGTATATGGAAATATTTCTAACCCTGCCAAAAACTGATAGAAAAGTGGAAAAAATGAAGATAGGAAAACAACCTGAGGAGTGGCTCCTTCAATCTTTGAAAAACTATTATGGCCTAAATCAAGTTCTGTTGCTACCTAGAAGGTTATGGTTTGCATAATGCTTAAGCTAACAGGGCAAATGGAAAAAGAAATCTTTTTAAAAACACACATCAGCCGGGCTCGGTAGCTCAGCCTGTAATCCCGCACCTTTGGGAGGCTGAGGTGAGTGAATTGCCTGAGCCCGTGGGTTCGAGACCCGCCTGGGCAGTGAGACCTCATCTCTACAATAAATGAAAAAAATTAGCCAGGCAAGGTAGCGCATGCCTGTAATTCCGACAACTTGGAAGGCTGAGGTGGAAGAATTGCCAGAGCCCAGCAGGTCGCGGCTGTGGTGACCGGGATCGGCCATTGCACTTCAGTCTGGGCGACAGAGTGAGACTCCAACTCAAAAAAAAAAAACCACATTTACCCATGTTTAACTATATATTTAATAAGTATCCGCCAGCCCAATACAATCCCTTTACCATAATGGTGACCTTTTGTCAATAGGAAAGGAAGACTTTTGTATGTGTGTGTTCCATACGAACTCTGTGTTTGTGTATATTACCATCACGCATGTTTGAAAAGGTACATAGAAACAGAAACATGTTTTGTGCTGCTAACTCCTTATTCTAAAAACCAGTCTGGAAAAGAGAAGATAGTGACAAGCGTTGGTGAGCGTTGGCCAAAGGTGATTAGAGCTTAGTTTTTATGACTTGCCTTTCAGCACCCTTTATAACATTGCCAGTCCTTCCTAAGAGGTTAAAGCCATCAGAAACTTGGAGTCCTGACAGTGACCCATGTAGATCACTGTGTCTATATTTTTCTGTCAACATAAATAACATTCATTGAACATCTACATGCACAACTATGTATTAGGTACTCCAGTTAGGTACAGAGTACTTGATACTTCTGAATTTCATGCTGTTGAATGGTTTAGTGTCTGCTGGAGGAGACAGTGTAGCAGCATCCCTGACCCCCACGAGAAGGAATATTCTCAAAACAAGATGCTCAACTACTTTCTCAAACATTTAATAATATACACATTTGTTCCCAAATAATGATGCGATGGGCATAATTCGCTCAATTTAATGCATATTGTCCTATGCTATATTCTGCAGTAGACACAAATATAAACAACAGAGTCACTGTCCTCAGACGTGTAGTTTAGAGTGTGTTTGGAAGTGCTGGTAAGACAACCACACAGGCTATGCTATGATGTAAACCACTCGTGCCCCTAAGAGAGGTGCTGTCATGTGTGGTGCATTGGCCCTGTAACTGTACTTGATTCTCGCTCTTGTACCCTGGTTTTAGGTTTCAAAGGACATACTTGCATTGTCAGCCATCTCAAATTCTATTAGGAAATGATCGCTAGAATGTAGATCATCTTATAAAAGATAGAGGGAACTGTATCATAGGGCTTAAAATAAGAGAAAACAGCCATTGCCTTGCTAGACCCTGGTGTGGCCATGTGCTTTTGGAGCTATGGCTGTTGCCATGCTTCCTGGCTTTGGCCACCTCCCCCACCTTGGGGAGGTGAATCATCTCTCTGTTCTCTCTCTCTCTAATTTACTTTTAAATAAACTATATTTTCTAATCAATAAAAAGGAAACTCAGCTAGGTGGAGGGACCAGGGTGGATGGATTGTATGAGATGGATCTTGAGGGAGGGATAAAATGACTGCCAGGTGGGGAAGGAAGTCAGAGGTGGAAAAGCATGGATCACATTCACAGCATAGCAAGTGGCCTGGCGGGCCCAGTGTTCAGAGGAATCAATGGAAAACAAGCTGGAAAGGTAAGGCTGACTGACAAGGGTGTGTGTATGCAGCGTATTTTGGAGTAACTTTGAGAAAGCCATCATTTTTGATTTTGAAGAAGCAGTTTCTCTCAGCTTCTTTGGTATTTGAGCTCTGATTATGCACAAAATTGAGAAGAGAGTAAACTAGTGAGCATATCTGGAGATTTTCCAAATATTTCATTTCATTGTCAATATTGTTTGCTCCACTTCTTGACTTTATTCATTTCTCTTTGTGCTCTGTCTGTTTCTTCACCAACTTTTTTCACAGTGGTGATAAAGCCCTGAGGATTTAGCTCTTCTCAGTTGACACCACTTTTTTATAATACTAGAATTTTGTAACCCCATCGCTGACATCCTTGCCAAGACAAACTCTTCAGAACTGTCTTTCTTAGCATTGGTATTTCTCCAGTGGTGTATCAGCCAGTGCTTTAGCTGTTGTGGTGTGGAGGTCATGCTGATTAAAAATAGTCACTAGACATATGCTAACTTATTTGTTCGCCCTTTTATTTATTGTGAAATTTTTCTGACTCACTTATCAAATGCATTTGGTTACTAAACAAGACAAATACTTCAAAAAATGTATCTGATTCATTTGTGTTGACATTTGAAGCTCATCAAAATCATGTTCTTTTTTTGTGTGTGTTGGAGTCTCACTCTGTAGCCCAAACTGGAGGACTGGAGTGTAGTGGCTGCTCCTGGCCACCGCAGCCTTGACCTGCTGGGCTCCACCAATCCTTCCACCTCAGTCTTCCAAGTAGCTAAAACTACAGGCATGCGCTACCACTCCCGGCTAATTTTGATTTATTGTAGAGATGAGGTCTTGCCAAGTTGCCCAGGTGAATCTCGAACCCGTGGACTCAGGCAATCCACTCATCTCAGCCTCCCAAGGCATGGGATTACAGGCTGAGCCACCGAATCCAGCTCAAAATCATGTTCTTAATGATTCTAAAGTATGTATACTTAATTGTTCATGGGTATGTCCTTGATTAGTGAAACATCAGTTGTGTTTATATGTATGTGTTACCTATATGAGGTCCTTTTGATTTCAGAAGGAGCGGGTAAAGTCCAACTTTCATGTTTCTTCTGCTTTTTCTTACTTTTATATTCAGACAGAAAATGTTAAAAGGGCCATCCTTTTATCATATCAGTAGCTAGAATAGGCTGCCGAACTTGGTAAGATTGCTTGTCTGTAGGGAGAAAATCTTGCTCTAGATTTTGAGTAAGAAGTTAAAATGTGTGTGTGTGTGTGTGTGTGTGTGTGTGTGTGTGTATGTGTGTGTGTTACACTCACACTCCACTTTGAATGTCTTCACTTTGAATGTCAGTGTTGTATTTTCAGACATACGCAGGCTTAATGGTTTGCCTGTCTGTATCATTTCTTCGGGAATGACAGCTTAACAGTTTTCCCAGTTGGATTGTGTTAAAATCTTTAAAGGCTGCTGGCACAAAAACGTATTATCTCAAGTTTGGGCAGCCAAAGTTTGTGCAATTATTTTACCGGAGTATGACTTAGCAGCACTATTATTATCACATATATCTTACTGTTAAACCTACATTAAAATATCGTCAGTTTGAAACCTACTATTTCATAATCAAGTTGTTTGGGATGTGTTCAAACATAGACTTTTTTTTTTGAGTTGGAGTCACACTCTGTCGCCCATACTGGAGTGCAGTGGCCACTCCCGGTCACTACAGCCTCGAGCTGGGCTCCAGCAATCCTTTCGCCTCAGCCTTCCAAGTAGCTGGAACTACAGGCGTGTGCTACCACGCCTGGCTAATTTTTTGATTTATTATAGAGATGCGGTCTCGCCAAGTTGCCCAGGTGGGTCTTGAACTCGCGGGCTCAGGCAATCCACTCACCTCAGCCTCCCAAAGTGCTGGGATTACAGACTGAGCGACAGAGCCCGGCTGACTTTTTGCACTGTCTTGAAGATCGATATTGCTAAGAAAGCAATAGCATAAACAGATCAGAAGGGGACATGCATGATATAGTTAAACAATTTATTTATTTTTTATTTTTTATTATTTTTTTTAGTTGGAGTCTCACTCTGTCACCCAGACTGGAGTGCAGTGGCCTCTCCTGGCCACTGCAGCCTTGACCTGCTGGGGCTCCAGTGATACTTCTGCCTCAGCCTTCCAAGTAGTTGGAATTACAGGTGCTCGCTACCACGCCCGCCTAATTATTTGATTTATTGTAGAGATAAGGTCTCACCAAGTTGCCCAGGCGGGTCTTGAACCTGCGGGCTCAGGCAATCCACTCACCTCAGCCTCCCAAGGTGTGGGATTACAGGCTGAGCCACCGAGCCCACCTTAAATAAATATTTTAATGTAAAGCACATGCATTTTAAATTTAGAATCCTTTACAATTAGCAAACATCTTCTCTTTACTGGTATTAAGATTATTTAATTACTAAGATGTACGAGTGAAGAATTTATTTTAGAGTATATGGCTTTCTAACTTGATTTAAAATTATGATGTCTGAGTAACAATGCATTTTTTATTTTTAAGCTTTTAGTCATATAGACTGATTTCTACCAATAAAATATCTTCAAGTGCTAATTAGCAAATTACAAAAAGTTTTAAGTGAGATGAAGTAAATTTGAACATAAATGTTTTAAAAACTGGGTCATAAATTTTATAATTACATTCAAAAACAAAATTATTTTTACATTGTATATAGTCACAGATAAAATTAAGAAAAGCGAGTATTTGTAGATTTATTTTCCTCATTATTATATAAATTAAAATTTGAAACATATGGATTATCATCTTATAATATGAATTCTCGGTATTTATTGCACATTTTATTCACCGAGTAGCATGGTGTACTAAATTTGTGAAAAATGAGGTTGCATGAATGAATCACTCTAATACCAAGATATTATTTCAAGCCAGGGGCAAACTAGAAAAGAAACTGGATTTTCTGACTTCTAGTTATATGTAGTTCAACCATTTGAAAGGATAGTTAGTGACCATTGCTTATAAAACTTTGACAACCCTGTTTAATTTTGCCTACGGACTGCTTATTGTTATCTCAAAAGTTTTCTTTGCATATAATTTCAAAAGGAAAACAAGTAGAACGTGGTTGCTTTAGATATCATAACACCTTTTGTGAAGCTAGCTTTCTCGAAGCGTGCTTTTAAAATTTGATCTCCATAAATTATTGATAGACTGCAATAAAATAGAACATTGTTTGAACTGAAAAGACAGATAATCTAATCTAGTGTCTCATGGTCTTGAATAGCATATGGACTCATGCTAATAAAAAAATGCTTCTTAAACCGGGCTCGGTGGCTCAGCCTGTAATCCTATGCCTTTGGAGGCTGAGGTGAGTGGATTGCCTGAGCCCGCGGGTTCGACACCTGCCTGGGCAACTTGGCGAGACCTCATCTCTACAATAAATCAAAAAATTAGCCAGGCATGGTAGCGCGCGCCTGTAGTTCCAGCTACTTGGAAGGCTGAGGTGGAAGAATCCCCGGAGCCCAGCAGGAGCCCAGCAGGTAGAGGCTGCGGTGGCCCGGGGCGGTCACTGCATTCTCCAGTCTGGGTTTTGAAAGGGTGAGACTCCAACTGAAAAAAAAAAAAGAAAAAAAATGTTTCTCAGCCCCTAAGAATACATAGTGAATTCCAATTTTAGAAACATTGTATTAAGAATTAAACATAGTCTCTGTAACTAGCTAACATCAGAACTCATAAACATATTTTCAAAATCAGATGTGAAATTATGTGATAATCAGTGGAGGCCAGGCTCGGTGGCTCAGCCTATAATCCCGCACCTTGGGAGGCTGAGGTGAGTGAATTGCCTGAGCCCGCGGGTTCGTGACCCGCCTGGGCAACTTGACGTGACCTCATCTCTACAATAAATCAAAAATTAGCCGGTCTTGGTAGCATGCACCTCTAGTTCCAGCTACTTGGAAGGCTGAGGTGGAAGGATCACTGGAGACCAGCAGGTCAAGGCTGCAGTGGCACTCCAGTCTTGGGTGACAGACTGAGACTCCAACTCAAAAAAAAGAAAAAAAAGAACCAGTGGTAAAATTTATCATTGAAATTTTCAGAATATAGTCATTTTTATATCATATTCTAAGCAAGATATCTTGTAACATTCTCAGGCTTCCAAGAATATGATCATACATTCTCAAGTGTCCATAGTCTATAGTTTGAGAAATATTGACCTAAACCAACTGTATTCCTTTTATAGATGAATGTTTGTCACCAGAGTTCTTGTGACTTACCCAGTTTATAAAGACAGTAGGATATCTGAGACTAGGTCTGGAGTCTTGAATAAATGCTAAGTGTGTTCATGTGTATTCTTTATTCAAATTTCCCTACTCTCCAAGAGGAAGATAGACATTTTGGATTCCTTAGAACCTGTTCTCTGTTTGTCATGGTAAAATTATTCAACCAGTCTACCACAAAATTAATGAAGACGATACTGTTATATATGTAGGGGTAATTTGAATTTTGCTTTATTAATACAAGCATGAATTTGAAAATGTACCCAGGTGCTTTGCTTATTTCAGATTTTATTTGCACAAATAGAAAATGTAGAAAAGGAATTTTAAAATTTAATGAGCACCATAGCCTCAAGTGTTTGCCTTTTGTGACTTTTATCTGTTGGTAAGGAAGATTTTAAAAAAGAAAACCTGACGCCTGCATGTTTTTCTTTTTCAGTAGTGTTTGCATATAATTTTGAGTAGTCTGAGTGATAAAAATCGACGTCCAGTGAGTCTTTCGTGCACATACTCAGCTAACTGCAGTGCACTGTAGTGAGCATCTCTAGGGAAGACCTCGTTACATATTGTTAAAGGAGACCTGTATCAGATTACCAGTGCCTTGAGCTGTGTAAACTGAAATCACCTGAGCATGAAGTGCAGTTTCTTTCACCACTCAGAATGATTTATATTTCTGTATTTTTGTCGTCTGTATTTTGTAAGGTTAAAAATCAGGGTTAAGATATTGAAAGCTAACTTTCTGGAACAGCAGAAAAAATATACACGGATAAATTTTCACTGTCGTCTTGGAAAAAAGTTGGAAGTCACAAATGAGAACGATCTATAAATTTGAGGATTTTTGATTAAAATATTGAGTTGTTTCAATGAATGCAAATTTTATGTTAAAATGCATGAAAAGCTATTTGCTTCACAGGCACTATTTTATTAATAGTTAAGCCTACAAAATTGCTTCTAAGGTAATATCATAAGAGAATATTAATAATAAAATTGTTTTTCAATACATTAAAATATGAGAATACCCAAAAGCCTGAACTATTCTGTTTTTGCCAAATTTTAAATTATTACTCATATTAAAAATAAAAAAGGAAGAGAATACAATGCTATAGAGAATATTCTTTTAAGTATATAATTGATATTTTTAGATTGAAAAATTATGTGCAGCCGGGCTCGGTGACTCAGCCTGTAATCCCGCGCCTTTGGGAGGCTGAGGTGAGTGGATTGCCTGAACCCGCGAGTTCGAGACCTGCCTGAGCAGTGAGACCTCATCTCTACAATAAATCAAAAAATCAGTTGGGCGTGATAGCACGTGCCTGTAATTCCGGCTACTTGGAAGGCTGAGGCGGAAGGATCGCCGGAGCCCAGCAGGTCGAGGCTGCGGTGGCCGGGAGCGGCCACTGCACTCCAGTCTGGGTGACAGAGTGAGACTCCAATTCAAAAAAACCAAAAAAAAAAAAAAAACCGAAAAACAAAGCAAACAAAAAAAAAAGAAAAATTATGTGCTATATAAAACTAAAGGAACTTTTTTTATAAGAAGAGTTATTGGTGCTACTATTAAAAGGTGTTCTTGGTATAACATAAAATATGAAGAGTGAATATAAGATATAGTCATAATTGATTTACATAATTCTTAATTTAAGGTGGATCGTTCTTCCATCATACAAGGAAATCGGTGACCATGTCTTAAATTTGTTCATGCCTGCTGCTTCTCGTTCATAAAACTATCTATTTTATTATTTAAAAAAATATTTTTAGCCGGGTGAGATGGCTGAAGTCTGTCATCTTGGCACTTTGGGAGGCCATGGTGAGTTAATTACCTGAGCACACGTGTTCGAGAACAGCCTGGACAACATGGCGAGGCGAGTTTCTATATATGTATATAAATAAATGCTTATAATTTTTTTTGAAAAAACAGTGCATCTAATCTAAGTGTTCTGCATTTTTATTGGAGTTAATGGAAGTTCATGAGAGACAGAACAAGCTGAGTCTGGTGTGTTTGGCCCTGCTCTGGGGTCAACGTCTTGGTCGTCCATCTAAAGTTTCATTGTCTCTCCCGATCTAATTTTACATTCCCATCTGTTCTCATTTTGGGATGAGGGAGTTTCTTCCTCCTGTTCTTTCATTTGACATATACTGTAGCTTGAAGGGCTTCTTTTGGGGAGTCATGCAAAGACTCCAAAGTTTAGATAAGTGATTGTTCTTTTTATTGTGTAGTTTGAGCAAAGATTTTGTTGTTTCAGAAAATTATAGGAATTAATTTATGTGATGCTTATATTTTTCAGCTTTATGTAATCATAGCTTCTCAAAAAATTTAATGTGCAAAAAGTTCCATTAAAATATTCCCTCCATTAATGAATATTTTATGTTCTAGAATGCAGTGTTTAGCATAGGCATTATGTATTTATATATTGAGACCAAATACTTGGTGGGGTTTTTTTTAGTAGCTTTAAATAGCATGATATTTTAAAAAGCATTACAGAAAGAAACTTTTATTATTAATTTCCAACACATTCCCATAATGATGAAATAAATCCTGAGTCTGATAGAATTGTGTGATAATAATAGTAATAAAATGTTTTTCCCCCCTCTGGATTCAGTGCTTAATAAGTGTGCCAAAAATTTTAGGGATGTGGTTGGCTTAAAGGTTTGATTTTTTTTTTTAAGTTGGAGTCTCACTTTGTCACTCAGACTGGAGTGCAGTGACCCCTCCCGGCCACCGCAGCCTCGACCTGCTGGGCTACGGCGATCCTTCTGCCTCAGCCTTTCAAGTAGCTGGAACTACAGGCGTGCACTACCATGCCCGGCTAATTTTTGATTTATTGTAGAGATGAGGTCTCGTCAAGTTGCCCAAGCGAGTCTTGAACCCGCGGGCTCAAGCAATCCACTCATCTCAGCCTTCCAAAGTGCTGGGATTATAGACTGAGCCTCCAAGCTCAGCCGATTTTTTTTTTTTTTTTTTGAGTTCGAGTCTCACTCTGTCGCCCAGACTGGAGTGCAGTGGCCGCTTTTTAACACATGGAAGCAATAAGTCTGCAATAAAGAGTTCAATTGGAGAGAATGATAAGTTTCATACCATTGTTATATCCTTTCTGTGCAGTCTCTTTTAGAGTAAGAACTCAGAAATTGTGCATATTGACACATATATTTAAAGATTATCAGATTCTAATAGTTTGAAAGACTTTTTATAGGGCCTACATGAATCCCTGTGTAAAAAAAAAAGTTTTATAACTTTCAAGTAAGGGAATTTTGCTTTTCTCAATTTCATGTTAGAAAGGTTTATACAGAAAGATTTCTTAAAAGATATTACTACTAAAAGATATTACTACTACTAAAAGATATTACTACTAAATTATAGCCACTCTGTTTAAAGACATCTATCTAAGAAGAGGGAAAAAGTTCCTGTGTGGTCTTGAGTTTTTACCACTGTGGAAATATGTTTAACTAAAAGTACCACGTCAATAAATTAAGAGTCCTCAGAGAAAACTATCACAGTATCAATCTGGTAAGTAGTTTACTGAAGTTTTACAATCTCAATTTTTTTTGCTAGTGTTACAAAACATTTTCACCCAAAGTAAAACAATCAGAAGTATACTTCTGTACTAAAAGGTGGAGCCAGGACACCAGAAAGGCAGTTTAACAGAGTGTTTGGATATAGAATGACCTTTTTTAACAGCAGTTATACCCTGAGGCCTGTTTGGTATTTCTGTGACCAGCTTCTATGACCACAGATAGGAACCAAAGTTGAAATCTGTTTAGGGAAGCCTTGTGAATAGAGTTACTTCATTATGGTTTGAAGTTAAACCCACATTGTACTCTCTTGGTTCTCCTTGCCCTGACCACTTATGGTCCCCTCTGTCATCCTCTCCTTTGCTCTTGAGAGGATGGCGAACTTCCATCAACAGCTTTTCCTCTTATAACCCTCATTTTTTCCTGGAAAGTATCAACTGTTTGCATGGCTACTCTTGAAACCTGCAAATCTGAAACCTTTGAGATTTGACCTGCTATTGAACTTTCCATTCCAGATTTCAACTTCACACTTAATTTTGTAGTGCTAAAAGAATATGTGACAAAATGGTTCCTATGGAAGAATTTGAATGTGAAGCAGAGAGCAAAGATCATGTATGCACATGGATAATGACCAGTGTACATGCATCAGCTTATCTCAAAGTGAACTCTTTTTCTCCTCACTCCTTTGTGGACCTTTTAAACTGTCTCCTTATCTTTGACTCTAGCCTCCAACCTCTCATCATGTTCTTTTCCATTATTTTCTTAAAACGCATATCAAACTTGACCCATCGTTTGTTTGAAATCCCCTCATGGACATTCTTTGGCTATAGCAACAGATATTTATGTTCGCTGTTAAGATTCTGATCTACCCAAACCTCTGTTTCCAGTGTTATTTCTCACATCCTTTTTCTACTCCACTTTGGTGATCACACTGGCCTACTAGCTATTTCCTGAATGATAATTAAGTCTTGCAACCATCCTTTATTGAGTATGCTCAGCATAGCCTTAATACAGACATTTCATCCAAGCAACTTTTAGAGACACTTAGAGTTTCTTAAAGGAAATGGATGGTAATACAGATAATTATAGTATGTTTTATGCTAGGATAGATTATTCAGAGAGTCATCGGATTATGGAATACTTAGTCACCTAACCCAGGTGTGGCAGCTAAGTGAAATCTAAGATGAGAACTGTGTCCCTGGGAGTGAAGGTAGTATTTCAAGCAGAAGGAATTATATGAATAAGGAGGTAGGCAGAGTTTTTGTTATTGAGGAATTAATGTTTTAGTATGGCTGGAGAGTAACTGCTTGTGAGGCTTTGTATGAGATAAGGATTGACAAATAGGAGTTAAATTATTATTTTTACTTTAAAGATGTGAGTTACAATCCAGGGTTAGGTATACAAATGCTCATTATGCATGTATCCTTGTTGATGAGGTTTGCCCCACAGATTCCCACTACTGCCAATTCCTAGCCCCATCCTCCCCTGGCAGTTTCCCCCTACCGCCAATCCTTTTCTTATAGCATTACCATACTTGTTCAAGGTCCACTTATAAGTGAGAATATGATACTCAATTCTTTGTTTCTGTGATAGATCATTCAGTGTTATAGATTCTAGGTCCATCCAGGTTGCTGTGAAATTTATAGGAATTAAATTCTTAAGAATGTTAACTATTAAGGATTTGGTTTTTTGTAGAAGTAAATATGACAGAGTAAATCCAGCTCACATAGACATAAATATCATTTTTTCACATAATATATTCAAAATGCACTTTATTGAGTTCCTGGCAAATAGGACGTTGTAGTAACTCAAATAAATAAATAAATAAAAGAGGTCATAATTGTTATTATCATTATTTAAGTCCATGAGGTGTAATTAAAAATTTTTGAGTAGGAGATTAATGTGGATGGATTTACAAGTTAGAAAAGCTTTTTGGCGGTGTCTGAGAATGCATTGGGAAGGAACGAAGCAGGAAACAGTGGGGGTTTATTTCAAAACTACAGTCATGTGTGCACAATGACATTTCAGTCAACAATGGGCCTCATGGTTCCATGAAAACACAATAGAGCATAAATGGAAGTGTAATCTATGGCACTTGATGCTGGCAGTGCAGATCAGGCAGGGGAGATGGCTGATGGTCACCAAGGTGCTGGGACACTTGGTTTTCTATATGAAATATATATATGTCAGTAAAATAGATGTACTACCTAGGTTTGTGTTTGTATATTCCATGACGTCTGTACAACCACAAAATTTCCTAGTGATGCATTTCTCAGAAAGTATTCTCATTGCTTATGACCCATGATCCTATTTGAGTAAACTGGATGAGAGACTTGAGGGTCTTACCTTCTACACCAAGGAAATGGGTGAAGGCTGGGTAGAACTTTAGGAATCGCAGGAGGGAGAATCCAAAAGACTTGCTGACTGATGAGATCAGAGTGGAACAGACACTTAAGTGCAGAAGCCAAGAAAAAGGCCCAGCTTGGTGTCTAGGCTGGCTCCATGGAGATGGGGAATATCATTGGAAGATAGGTTTAAGTACATCTTTTGTGGAAGAAAATGAGTGCATTCTGGGCTTGCAGAATCCAAGATGGGGTGAGAGTATGTCTCTGGAGCTCAGGGGAGAATCTAAGGTGTAGAGAAAGCTTAAGGAGTCATCCTCTCATGATGATGGCTGAGGTCACACAGGAAGAAGGTAGTCTAAAGAAGAGAAGGTTTCTGAAGAAAAGACCCTAGAACAGCAGCATGTAAGAGAAAGGGAGGAGGGAGAGCTATGAAGGGGGTGAGAGGGCTGGCTGGTGAGAAGGTAGGACAGACCAACAACAGATGACAAGTGGGGAAGAATGGGATGATGGTGTATATGGCCAACAGTATTAGATGCTTCTGGAGTTTGTCAGCTAAAGCTGATGGTTCTACTTGTGAATACACTGGTGACTGATGAAAACAGAGGTGTGGCCAGGATAGAAACCAGATTGTATTTGGGCTGGTGACTTGGAAAACAAAACCCAGGCTACTGTTTCAAGAAACTTGACTTTTAAGGAAAGAAGAGAAATGACGTAGTAAGACATAGGCTCAGTCTCTTTTTGTTGTTGGTTCAGCATAGAACATCACTTTTTAAAAAAAATTTAATATAAAGATGTGGGATACATTTCAGGGTTAGGTATATAAACATTGATCATGCAGGTACCCTTGTTGATGAGGTATGGCCCTCCCTCCCCTGACAGTTTCCCACTACTGCCAATCCCTTTCTTATAATATGATAATTGTTCAAGGTCCACTTATGAGTGAGAAAATATGGTACTCTGTTCTTTGTTTCTATGATAGATCACTGAGTATGATCGACTCTAAATTCATCCAAGTTGCGACAAAGTCTGTATGTTTGTTTTTCTTTATGACTTCATAATATTTCATTGTGTATATGTACCACAATTTTTTTTTTTTGAGTTGGAGTCTCACGCTGTCACCCAGACTGGAGTGCAGTGACTGCTCCCGGCCACTGCAGCCTTGACCTGCTGGG
>NW_007062557.1:0-379 GCF_000164805.1 Carlito syrichta
GCCTTCCAAGTAGCTGGAACTGCAGGCGCGCACTACCACACCCGGCTAATTTTTTGATTTATTGTAGAGATGTATCAGTAAGTTGCCCAGGTGGGTCTCGAACCCGTGGGCTCAGGCAATCGACGCACCTCAGCCTCCCAAAGCACTGTGATTACAGGCTAAGCCACCGAGCCCGGCTAAAAATTCACTTTGAAATTCACTCGAGAGGCATAATAGTCTTAATCAAGCAGAAAAAAAATCAGAAAATTAAAAAATGTATCATTCATAGATATTGAGACAGGAACACGAAATTAATACAAATAATGTAAAATATATATAAACCATGGGGATTATTGATTAGTATCAAGAAAACCAATATCCTGATGACAGGATGTAGTGA
>NW_007062558.1:0-942 GCF_000164805.1 Carlito syrichta
TTGCATCTATAGTCCCCTGAGAGGATAAAGAGAGCAATGACACACATTCAACCCAAGGCTCCGAAAGGGTATGAGAGTGCCACCCTCATTTTTAACCATTGTTGTTGGTACAAACACCAAAAGGGTGGGGACAGAGAAACTCAAAGGGAGGGTCATAGCTTGGCAGAAGAATTTCCATTTCACTACTTGCTTGTTTTACTAAGAGATTCTTTTAATGGACTACTGTTTTTTTTCATCCCCCAACCCTTCAGATACCAATGACAAACATAACAAAATCAGTAGAAGAAGCAGGGTTGATAGAGGCCTAGAGTGGCTCTGCAACCTGGAATCTTCAGCCTTATGGACCCTGTCAAAGTGAAGGCATTGGAGTCTGGCTCCTGACACTGGGTCATCGGAAGCATTTGGGCCTCGCATCTTGCTCCAGAGAGGGGTTTGCAGGTCAGGTGCTGGGGTTCATGACTATCATCCCACGATCTGGGGTCTGAGGCAAGAGGATGGCCTGATTTCCCATGTTCAAGACCAGCCTGGGCACCTTGGTGAGACCTTGTCTCTACAAGAAACCAAAAAAATGAGCCAAGCATGGTCGTGCACACCTCTCATTCTGGCCACTTGGGATCACCAGAGCCTAGTTGGTGAAGGTCCTGGAGGATGAGAGTGGGTCCCTGAGCTCTGGCCTGGGTGACAGAGTGAGAATCCGACTCAGAATAATAATACCAACCTCCACCACCACCACAAACACAGGTCAGGCTCAGAGGCTCAGCTTGGCCTCCCATGCTTGTGTAGGGCCTGGAGAGTGGATGACCTGAGCCTGCGGGTTCAACACCAGCCTGGGACATGGGAAGAGACCTCGTCTCAGTCATCAAAAATAAATCCAATGATTAACCAGGTAGGGTGGTGCAGGCCTGTAGATCCAGCAACTCAGGGGGCTGATGTGGGGGGTTG
>NW_007062559.1:0-367 GCF_000164805.1 Carlito syrichta
GCCAGTTGACTTAGCCATCTGAAATAACTAGCTAGCGACCTAGCTAGCTATCTAGCTAGCCAACTTAACTAGCTGACTTAACCAGCTAGCTAGCTGACATAAATAGCTCACTTACCTAGCTAGCTACCAAGCTAGCCAGCTGACTTAACTAGCTGAAATATCAACTAGTCAGCTGTCTAGACATCTGAATTTACTAGCTTTTTGACTAGCAAGTGAGCAGTATACCTAACTGACTTAATGACGTGACTAATTTTGCTTGGAAGCTTGCAAGCCAGTTGAATTAACTACATGATAAGTGAGCTAGGCTGTTGGCCAGCCAGGTGCCTAAACTAGCTGACTTAACTAATTATCCAGCTGGCTAGCCAGC
>NW_007062560.1:0-381 GCF_000164805.1 Carlito syrichta
CTCAATGACTGGCTCTCCTTTGTGATGGATGCCCAATGACAGGCTTTCCTCAGTGACAGATGCCCCGTGACTGGCTTTCCTTTCTGACAGATTTCCTGGTGACTGAGTATCCTCTCTGATGGTTGCTTTAGTGAAGAGTCTTCTTCTGTGATGTGTGCCCCAGTACCTGACCCTCATCTATAATATGTGCCCCAGTGACTGGCACGATTCTGTGATGGGTGCCCAGCAACTGGCACTCTACTGTCATGAGAGCCCAGTGACTGTCCCTACTCTGTGATGGGTGCCCTATTGACTGACCCTTTTCCATGATCAGTTCCCAAGTCATGGGATCTAATCCATATTAGATTCCCTGGTGACTAGCATTTCTCTGTGATGGATACC
>NW_007062561.1:0-1074 GCF_000164805.1 Carlito syrichta
CTTCCTTTCTTCCTTCCTTCCTTCCTTCCTTCCTTCCTTCCTTCCTTCCTTCCTTCCTTCCTTCCTTCCTTCTTTCCTTTCTTCCTTCCTTTCTTTCTTTCTTTCTTTCTCTTTCTGTCTCGAACCTGCAGGCTCAGGCAATCCACTCCCCTCAGCCTCCCAAAGTGCTGGGATAACAGGCTGAGTCACTGAGCCCGGCCAGCATGTTTCATTTCTTAATTTGAGTCCTCATTGTATGGATGCGTTTACTTTGTGAAAATTTATCAAGCTGTACATTATGATTTGTGCAGTTTACGTTAGTCTTTGATAAAACCCTGAATTGTACTCTGCATCTTTAAAATTAAAAATTAGACTGGGAGCGGTGGCTCAAACCTGTAATCCCAGCACATTGGAAGGGCGAGATGAGAGGATTGCCTGAGTCCAGGGGTTCAAGACCAGCCTCGGCAACTTGGCAAGACCTCATCTCTACAATAAATAAAAAAATTAGCCGAGCGTAATGGCTTGTACCTGTAGTTCCAGCTACTTGGAAGGCAGAGGCAGGTTGAGGCTGTGAGCGTGCCACTGCACTCCAGCCTGAGCAACAGAGTGAGACTCAAACTCAAAAATAAAATACATAAATAAAATTTTAAAAATGAGTAAGTGTAATGAGGAATTTAGGGTTTTATGTAGAAAAGACATATAAACAATTGATTACAATACAGTATGATTATGATATCATGTATACTGATATGGGTTATGATACTTGGGTCTTATGAACATAGAAACTGATTAGTGAGAACTAAGGAAGTAATGCGGAGTTGAAAATTAAAAAGATGAGCCGGGCTCGGTGACTCAGGCTGTAATCCCAGCACTTTAGGAGGCTGAGGTGAGTGGATTGCCTGAGTTCGTGGGTTTGAGACCCGCCTGGGCAACCTGGCGAGACCTCATCTCTACAATAATGCAAAAATTAGCCGGGTGTGGTAGCGCGCGCCTGTAGTTCCAGCTATTGGAAGGCTGAGGCGGAAGGATCGCCACAGCCCAGCAGGTCAAGGCTGCGGTGGCCAGGAGCGGCCACTGCACTCCAGTCTGGGTGAC
>NW_007062562.1:0-366 GCF_000164805.1 Carlito syrichta
ATTCTTTCAAGGTATTTGCCCATTTCATGATGAGTTCAACGCACCTGCCCACAAGCACTGAGTATTCAGCAGTTTTTGACTAAAACCGGCATGACCTCCATGCCCCACTCTCCCTATTTACTGAATCTCTTGCCCCGAATGACTTTTTTGTTTGTTTCCTCAGATGAAAAATTTTCTCAAAAAGAAACGTTTTGCCGATGTGGAAGAGTTCAAACAAAAAATGGCAGAAGTGCTAACAGGCATCAAAATTGTTGAGTTCAAAAACTATTTTGAGCTGTGGAAAAAGTGTCTCAATAGGTGTATTGCATCAAATAGAGAGTACTTTGAGGGTGACTGAAGTTTAAACATATAAGAATAAATACACAA
>NW_007062563.1:0-799 GCF_000164805.1 Carlito syrichta
AACTCATAAGCCAGCTGGATAGCCAGCAGATTTAACTACCTGAAATCACTAATTAGCCAGGTGGTTAGCCAGCTGACATAACAAACTAGTTACCTATGTATCCCGCTGGCTTGCCAGCTGAATTAACTACCTAGCTACTGCCTAACCAGCTGACTAGTGAGCTGACTTAACTAGGTGACTTAATAGATAGCCAGCTGACTAGCCAGCTGAATTAACTTGCTAGCTACCCAGCTAGGCAGAAGGCTAACCAGGTGACTTAACTAGCTCACTTAACTATATAGCCAGCTGACTAAACTAGATGAATTAACTAGGCAGCTACCTAGCTAGACAACTGACTATACTAACTTAAATAACTAGCTGGCTAGCTAGCTAGCCGAATTAACTACCTGACTTAACTAGCTAGCTAGCTGACATAAATAGCTGACTTAACTAGCTAACTAGCTGGCCGGCTGACTTAAGCTGAATTAACCAGATAGCCAGCTGTCTAGCCATATAATTAACTAGCTTTGTAACTAACTAGATAACTGGCTAGACAACAGACTTGACGAGGTGACAATTACCTAACTAGCTGGTTAGCCAGCTGACTTAACTAGTTGATTAGTGATCTAGGCAGCTAGCCAGCCATGTGACTAAACTAGCTGACTTAACTAGCTCTCCACCTCTCTAGCCACCTGGAGAGTTAGCTGACTTAACTAGCTGACTTATTTAGCTAGCAAGCTGTCTATCAAACAGATTTAAGTAGGTCACTACCTAGCTAGCCAGCTTGCTAGTCAGCTGAAATAACTAGCTGTCGTAACTA
>NW_007062564.1:0-364 GCF_000164805.1 Carlito syrichta
GCAGTGCTGGGAGCAGCCACTGCACTCCAGTCTGGGCGACAGAGTGAGACTCCAACTCAAGAAAATAAAAAATAAAAAAAAAACAGTAAGAAATTCTGTTCTTACTGTTTGTTTCTTCCCAGTTTAGCATTTAGAGTTCTCATCTCCTTGTATTATAAATTGAGAAGTAAATTAACTAATTGGGCTTTTGCTTGGTTTTCTGTTTGTCACACATGTATAAAATCTGACATTTGCTAGAACCTCAGCAAAACATACTTTTGCATCTTTTAATACTAAGTAGTAATAACATCCTCGGCTTTTTACAGTTAGTGAGGCCTGTATCCTTAAGGACTTTTCTTTTTTTTTTTTTTTTTTTTTTGGTTCA
>NW_007062565.1:0-704 GCF_000164805.1 Carlito syrichta
ATGTGACTCTGGACCAAATGAACTTAATTGATACCTACAGAACACTCCATCCAAAGTCCAGAGAATACACATTCTACTCATCACCTCATGGAACGTATTCTAAGATCATCCACATAATTGGCCATAAATCAAGCATAAGCAAATCTAAAAGGACCAAAATTCTACCATGTGCATTCTCAGACCACAGTGGAATAAAAATAAACATTAACACCACCAAGGTCCCCCCCAAAACCCACAAAGACATGGTCACTAAACAACATGATGCTAAACAACTCCTGGGTCAATGATGAAATCAAAATGGAGATCAAAATATACCTGGAAACAAATGAAAATGAAGAAACATCTTACCAAAATCTCTGGGATGCCTTAAAAGCTGTAGTAAGAGGGGAACTTATATCCCTACAAACACACATGAAGAAAATGGAAGGAGCACAAATTAACAGCCCAACAAGCCACCTAAGCAAGCTGGAAAAGCAAGACCACAAAAACCCTAATTTCAGCAGAAGAATCCAGATCACCAAAATAAAAGCCCAAATCCAGGACATAGAAGACAAAAAGACAATACAAAAAAATCAATGAAACAAAAAGCTGGTTCTTCCAAAGGATAAACAAGATAGATGGTCCTCTAACTAGACTGACCAAGAAAAAGAAAGAAAAAAACCGAAATAAGCACAATCAGAAACACAAAAGATGAAGTCACATCT
>NW_007062566.1:0-400 GCF_000164805.1 Carlito syrichta
ACAGGCCAATAAAATCAAGAAACAGTGTAACTCAGAAGGCAAACAACAAACGTGATCAAATCCAACAGTTACAATGATAAAATCATAAGTCAAAAAATTGATCAGAATAAAGTCACATCTCTGATTTCCAATTTTGGCCCCTCCCCTTTGTTTTTCATTGCAGCGTGGTGGTGGGGCTTTGTCTCCTGTTTCACACTATTGCTGTAGTAACTCAGGTAAAGTTTGTTGATAGGTGGGCAGGGCAATGGAAGTCTCTGCCTGGAGAATGGCGAGGCTGTTTATTCAGGTCTGTTTTTCTCCGGTTGTCTGGGTTCCCCAGCTTGGGGTCTGGAGCTGGGTACCTCAGCCAGGGTGGGTCCGGAGTTCCAGAGCTCCAAAGCTCCAAAGGGCAGGCAGTGAG
>NW_007062567.1:0-1323 GCF_000164805.1 Carlito syrichta
ACGGGGAGAAACGGGAGAAACGGGGAGAAACGGGAGAAACGGGGAGAAACGGGGAGAAACTGTCCGGGAACGGGAAGAAACGGGAAGAAACGGGAAGAAACGGGAGAAACGGGAAGAAACGGGAAGAAACGGGAGAAACGGGGAGAAACGGGAGAAACGGGGAGAAACGGGAGAAACGGGGAGAAACGGGGAGAAACGCGGAGAAACGGGAAGAAACGGGGAGAAACGCGGAGAAACGGGGAGAAACGGAGAGAAACTGTCTGGGAACGGGAAGAAACGGGAACAAATAGGGAGAAACGGTCCAGGAACGGGGAGAAACGCGGAGAAACGGTCTGGGAACGGAAAGAAACGGGAAAAAACGGGAGAAACGGGGAGAGACGGTCCGGGAACGCAAAGAAACGGGAAGAAACGGGAACAAATAGGGAGAAACGGTCGAGAAACGGGGAGAAACGCGGAGAAACTGGGAGAAACGGTCCGGGAACGGGAAGAAACGGGGAAAAACAGAGAGAAACGGTCTGGATAACGGGAAGAAACGGGAAGAAACTGGGAGAAACGGTTCAGGAACGGGAAGAAACGGGGAACAACAGGGAGAAACATTCCAGGAACGCAAAGAAACTGGGAGAAACGGTCCGGGAACGGGAAGAAACGGGAACAAACAGGGAGAGACGGTCCGGGAAGGGGGAGAAACCGGGAGAAACAGGGAGAAACGTTCCAGGAACGCAAAGAAACGGGGAGAAACGGGGAGAGACAGGCCGGGAACGGGAAAAAACGGGGAGAAACGGGAAGAAACGCTCCGGGAACGCAACGGAACGGGAGACACGGGGAGAGACGGCCGGGAAGGCGCAGGAAGGGGCGACCGAGTCCGGCCGGGGCGAAGCGGGGCGGGAACGGCGGGACCGCGGGAGACGGTCTGGGAAGGCGGAGAAACGGGGAGAAACGGCGAGAAACGCTCCGGGAACGGGAAGAAACGGGCAGAAACAGGGAAAAACGGTCCGGGAAGGCGGAGAAACGGGGAGAAACGGGGAGAAACGGGGAGAAACGGGCAGAAACAGGGAAAAACGGTCCGGGAAGGCGGAGAAACGGGGAGAAACGCTCCGGGAACGGGAAGGAACGGGAAGAAACAGGAAAAACGGCCCGGGAACGCGGAGAATCAGCGGGAAACGCAAGAAACGCTCGGGGAACGGGGAGAAACGGGGTTAAACGCGGAGAAACGGGGAAAAACAGGAAGAAACGGTCCAGAAACGCAGAGAAACGGGGAGAAACGCTCAGAAACGCTCGGGGAACGCGTGGAATCAGGGGAAAGACGGGAAACGGGGGGAAACG
>NW_007062568.1:0-3263 GCF_000164805.1 Carlito syrichta
CCGGTTGACTAGTTAAGTCAGCTAAGCAGTTGAACCACTAGCCGGCCAACTTGTTATTTCAGCTAACCAATCGGTCGAGTAGTCGGCCAACTTGTCAGATGAGAAGTTAACTCTGCTAACTAGGTGTCCGAATAGTTAGGCCAGCCACCTAGTCAGCCAAATAGTTGGCCAACTATTTAGGTCAGAAAAATAGCCAGACAACTAGTTAATCGTGTTAACTAGTGGGCCAATTTGTCTGTCAACTCGTTGACCCAGCTAACTATTGGCCAACCAGTGGGCCACCTTGTTAAGCCAGGAAAGAAGTTTGCTGAGTAATCCACCAATGTGTTAAACCAGCTAACTAGTAGGGCTTCTCATCAGCCAAGTTAAGTAAAATAGCTAACTTGTTATCCAATTATTTATGTCAGCTAGTAAAATTGTTTGCCAACTAGTAAAAACAGTTAGCTAACTGGTTAACCAACTCGTTAAGTCAAGCTATCTCATTAGCCAACTAGTTAAGTCAGCAAGCTAAGTAAACTAGCTAACCAGCTAGCTAGCTAAGACAGCTAGTTAAGTCAACTAGCTCACTAGTTAGCTAACTATTTAAGTCAGCTACTTAAGTCTGCTACCTAACTACTTAGGTAATTAGATAAGTCAGCTAGTTATCCAGCTATCTAAATAGTTAACTAACTATTTAATTCAGGTAGTTAAGGCAGCTAGCTAACTAGCTAAGTCAGCCAGTTAACTCAGCAAGCTAAGTAGTGAAGTCAGTTAGCTAAGTCAGTTATTTAAGTCAGTTTTCAAATTTAGTCAGCTGGTTAAGACAGCTAGCCAGCTAGTGAGCAAACGGGTTACATCAGCAGATTAAGTAAGGGAGTTAGCTAGGTAAGTAACGGGTTAAGACAACTCATTGAGTCAGCTAGCTAGCAAGTTAGTCAAAGGGTTGAGTCAGCTGGTTGAGTAGGCTAGCTAGCTAGATAGCTAATGAATTAAGTCAGCTGGATGAGTCAGCTAGCTAGCTAGTTAGCTAACGAGTTAAGTCAGCTGGTTGTGTCAGCTAGGTAGCTCATTACCTAACGAGTTGTCAGATAATTAAGTCACCTAGCTAGCACATTAGATAATGAATAAGCTAAATTGTTAGCTAGCTGGTTAAGTCAGCTAGCTAGCTAGGCAGCTAGCTATTTAAGTCAGTTTGCTAGCTGGTAGATAGCTAGTTAGCTAGCTATTTAAGTCAGCTGGCAAGGTACATAGCTAGTTATTTAGATAAATCTTTAAATCAGCTGGCTACCTAGGTAGCTAGCTAGTTGTCAGCTAGTTAAGTCATTTGGCTAGGCAGCTGGCTTGCTAGTTAGTGAGCTAGTTTAGACAGTTGGTTAGCCAGCTGGATAGCTGGTTTATCAGCGAGTTAAGAGAACTGGCTAGTCAACTGTCAAGGTAGTTACCTAGATAGTTAATTCAGCTAGATAGCTAAATGGCTAGCTAGTGATGTCAGCAAGTTAAGTCCGCTGGTTTGCCACCTGGCTAGCTAAGTCAGATAGATTAGTCAGTCGTCTAGCCATCTGACTAGGTAGGTATCTAGCTTGATAAGTCAACTTGCTAGCAAGTAGGCTAGCTGTTCAATACACCTAGTTAAGTCAGCTGGCTAGCCTGCTGGCTAGGTAGGTAGCTAGCTAGTTAAGTCAGCTGGCTAGCCAGCTTGCTAGCTTAAGTCAGATAGGTAAGTCAGGTGGCTACAGAGTTGGCTAGATAGATAAACAGCTAGTTAAATCAGCTATTTAGCTAGCTGACTAGCTGGTCAAGACAGCTAGTTAAGTCAGCTGGCAGCCAGCTGCCTATCTAGTTAAGTCAACTCATTAAGTCAGTTGGCTATCCAGCTATTTAGCTAGTTAAAAAGCTAATTAAGTCAGGTGGATAGCCATCTGACTATCTAGTTATTTCAACTAGTTAAGACAGCTGGATAGTTAGGAAGCAAGCTCCATAAGACAGCTAGTTATGTCAGCTAACTAGCTAGTTAAGTCAGCTAGTTATGTCAGCTGGCTAGCTAGATAGCTAGCTAGGTAGCTAGCTAGTTAAGCAAATGGTCTAGCTTCGTAGCTATCTGGTTAAGTCAGCTAGTTATATCAGTTTGCTAGCTAGTTAGGTCAGGGACCTGTCAGTTGACGAGCCAGCCGCCTAGCTGGGTAGCTAGATAGTTAATTCAGCTGGCTAGACTGTTAACTAGTTAGTTAAATGACCTAGTTAAGTCAGCTCAATAGCCAGCTGATTAGCTAGGTAGCTAAGTAGTTAAGTCAGCTGTCAATCCAGCAGGCTAAGTAGCTAGCTAGTAATGACAGCTGGCTATCCAGCTGGCTAGCTAGGTACCTAGGCAGTTTGGTCAGTCAGCTAGCCAACTGGTTAGCTAGTTAAGTAACGTAGTTAAGTCTGCTGGCTAGAAAGCTGGCTAGTTAGGTAGCTAGATAGTTAAGTCAACTGACTATCCCACTGGCTATCTAGGTAAGTCACCTAGTTAAGTCAGCTGGCTAGCCACCTGACTAGCTAGGTTGATGGCTACTTACGTCAAATGGCTAGAAAGCTGGCTAGTTAGTTAAGTTGACTAGTTAAGTCAGCTTGCTAGTCAGCTGGGTAGCTATATATCAAGCTGGTTGATTCAGGTGCCCAGCAAGCAGGCCAGCTCTTTAAGTCAGCTAATTAAGTCAGCTGATTAGAGGTTGCCTAGCTATGTAGCTAGCTAGTTAAGTCAGTTTGGTAGCCAGCAGTTTAGCTAATTAAGTCAGCTAGTTGAGTCAGTTGGCTAGTCAGCTAACTAGCTAGGTAGAGAGCTAGTAAAGTCAGTTGTCTAGCCAACTGGCTAACTAGTTACATCAGCTAGTTGACTCAGTTGGCCACCCAGCAGGCTAGCTGGTTAAGTCAACTAGTTAAGGAAGCTGGCTAGCCAGCTGGCTAGCTAGGTAGCAAGCTAGTTAATTCAGCTGGATTTCCAGCTGGCTAGCTAGTTAAGTTAGGTAATTAATTCAGCTGTCTTTCCAGCTGGCTAGCTAGGTAGCTAGCTAGTTAAATCAGCTGGTTAGCCAGCTGCTTAACTGGTTGTCAGTTAGTTAATTCAGCTGGCCAGCCAGCTGGCTAACTAGTTAAGTAAGTAAAGTCAGCTGGCTAGCCAGCTGGCTAGCTGGTTAATTCAGCTCATTAAGTCAGCTGACCAGCTGACTGGCTAGCTAGGATGCTAGCCAGTTAAGTCAGCTAGTTAAGTCAGCTGGCTAGCTTGGGAGCTATATAGTTAAGTCAGC
>NW_007062569.1:0-363 GCF_000164805.1 Carlito syrichta
AGGTAACTCGCTGGCTGAATTGTTAAGTCAGCTGACCAGTCGGCTCTCACCCACCGACTAATTAAGTCCGCTCAAATGTTGGCTTAAGCGTTGGCCAACTAATTAATTCAGGTAATCTGTCCACCAACTAGCTGTCCAAATAGTAAAGTGAGCTAACATTCATCCAACAAGCTGACAAACTTGTCAACAGACAAGTTAACACAGCTAACTAGTCGGCTAACTAATTAAGTCAGCTAACTTCTCGGCCAACTAGTCAGCTGGCTAGTTAGTTCAGCAAATGAACAACCAACTAGTTAACATTGGTAACATGTGGGCCAACTCATCAGTCATCTTGTTAAGCCAGCTAACTAATCGACTGACTAG
>NW_007062570.1:0-362 GCF_000164805.1 Carlito syrichta
ATCTCCTGTTCTTCCTTATGAGGGTCCTCTGGCTTTGTTCACTTTTGAGGTTGGAGTGTGGGCTGCGGGATGTACTTTTTGCAGTTTTGAGGTTTAATTAAGGGGAAAGCTGTGATTCAGAATCTATGTGCTGATTACACATCCACCAACAGGTATATGGGCACACTGGAACCTATTTCCCACTGCCTTACAATCCGTCTGTGTAGCAGTATGTAGATTTGGTCCCTGAAACAAAAGGAGGTACAAAAGAGGAAAATAATCGAGGAAGGAGAGGTCAATAGGAAGTTAGAAAGAGAGAAGTGTGAGTGTCCCGACCAGCGGGACAAGTAAAACGTGGGCACGAGGAGGACTACCTGCTGCTG
>NW_007062571.1:0-362 GCF_000164805.1 Carlito syrichta
TTCCTTTTTTTGTTGAGAGTTTTATTGTGAATGGATGTTGAATTTTGTGGGATACTTTTCTATATTAATTGATATGACTATGTGGTTTTAATGTTTCATTCCGTTGATATGTTGTATCACATTGATCGATTTGCATATGTTGAACCTGTCCTCATGTCCCAGGGATAGATTCCATGGAGTGTAATCCTTTTAATGTGCTGTTGAATTTTGTTTGCTAGTATTTTATTGAGGATTCTGCATCTCTGTTCATCAGGAATGTTGTGTTCTTTTATTTTGGGGTCTTTGGCTTTGGTATTAGGATGATGCTAACCTCAATGAGTTTAAAAGTGTGCTTTCTTTTTCTATTTTTTGGAAGAGTTCAA
>NW_007062572.1:0-362 GCF_000164805.1 Carlito syrichta
ACATAGCTATCCAGCTGGCTATCCAGCTGAATTAACTAGGTGACTCATCTAGCTAGCCAGTTGTCTAGCCAGCTGACTTAAGTAGCAAGCTGAATAGGTAGCCAGCGGGCTACTCACCTGCATTATCTAGATGACTTAACTCTCTAGTCAATTGGCTATACAGTTGACATAAGTAGCTATCCACCTAGCTGGCAAGCTAGCTAGCAGGCTGACTTAACAAGTTGACTTAACTAGCTAGCCATCTGGTCAGCAAGCTGACTTAATTGCCTAGCTACGTATCTAGCCATCAGTCTAGACAACTTAATAAACTAGCTGAATTAACTAAGTAACCTGCTGCCTAGCCAGGAGACTTAACTAGCTAG
>NW_007062573.1:0-362 GCF_000164805.1 Carlito syrichta
AAGCGGCCACTGCACTCCAGTCTGGGCAACAAAGTGAGACTCCAACTCTAAAATAAAAAATAAAACTGACTTCCACCCACTTTTTTTATGTGACCGCCATAGTCTACCACTCATGTCCATGCACAGAGGGTTTGTATTGGCAGGGGGTCTCTCTTGGGACCCCGATGTGTCTTGTGCATTTTCACTTCTCAGTTTGCGTGTGCTCTCACTCTCCCTCCTTCCCTGGAAGGTCTTCTGCTTTGTGTCTTTATCCCCAGAACTACACTCACTTCTCCAGGATGCCTCATCCATGCAGGCCTCCTCTGTCCACCTTGGATCTCGCTCTGTTCTTACAAGACAGCATAGATCATTGGATATTTAAA
>NW_007062574.1:0-780 GCF_000164805.1 Carlito syrichta
ATCTATTTTAACTGTTTGCATTAGCTTCATCTGCTTGGTTGGTAAACTGAATGGTCCTCTATCTCTGCTAATTGTGCTTGTTACTTTAATTAGACCAGCACTCAACTTTCAGTCATAAAAACACACATATTCTTGTTACTATTTGTGAATTTGTTTTTCCATTCCTTTAAGAAATTGGACTCTTTTTCTCAGGCTGCTATTAGCAGCCTTACTTTCTAAACTTTACATTTAAATCCATAAAAATTTACATCTCTGAGCCGGGCTCAGTGGCTCAGCCTGTAATCCTGCGCCTTTGGGAGGCAAGGTGAGTGGATTGCCTGAGCCCGCGGGTTCAAGACCCACCTGGGCAGCGAGACCTCATCTCTACAATAAATCAAAAAATCAGCCAGGTGTGGTAGCGCATGCCTGTAATTCTGGCTACTCGGAGGCTGGGGCGGAAGGATCACCGGAACCCAGCAGGTCGAGGCTGTGGTGGCTGGGAGCGGCCACTGCACTCCAGTCTGGGCGACAGAGTGAGACTCCGACTCAAAAAACAAAAACAAAAACAAAACAAATTTACATCTGTATCATCTACCTGATGAATTAAATTTTCCATTATTTTGTAATAGTCTCTTCTGAGGTTTAATCTAACACTGAAATAGTTATATTCACTTTGCGTGTTAAGAATTTTCCTGGGACATCTTTGACTTTTATTCTTTTTTAAGTGTCCCTTAAAATAGCTGGATTTTGCAAAGTTCTTTTTAATTTTTTTCTGCATGATTATGTTTTCTTCATAATGAT
>NW_007062575.1:0-361 GCF_000164805.1 Carlito syrichta
AGAGGACTGGATGAGAATGAAGTGGAATGGAATGGAGCGGAATAGAATGGAATGGAAGGGAGCAAAATTGACTGGAATGGAATGGAATAGAATGGAGTGGAATGGAATGGAAAATGGAATGGAAGGGAGAGGGATTGAATGCAATGGAATGGAGAGGAGTGGAATGGAATTGAGTGGAATGGAATGGAGAGGAAAATTGACTGGAATGGAATGGAATTCAATGTAGTGGAATGTAAAGAATAGGAATGGAATGGAGAAGAATGGAATGAAAAGGAATGAAATGGAATGGAATGGAGAGGAATGGAAAGGAACTGAATGAAGAGAAATTGAATGGAAAGGAATGTAGAGAAATGGAATGGAG
>NW_007062576.1:0-451 GCF_000164805.1 Carlito syrichta
AGCCACAACATAGCATTTTGTTATTTGGTGATGCATTTAAAAGTCCTGAGAACTTGAGACCCAAAGCTGACAGCAGTGGTGACCAGGAAAATGTTAATTCATAATTTATCCTTGATCTAACAGTTGTACCTACCTCATAGGCTTATCTGGAGGATTTTATAAGTCAACACTGCTTGTAAGGCACTCAAAATGCTGGGCACAGTGGCTCATACCTGTAATCCCAGCACTTTGGGAGGCCGAGGTGAGAGGATTGAGTCCACGAGTTCAAGACCAGCCTGGGCAACTTGGCGAGACCTCCTCACTACAATAAATCAAGAAAAATTAGCCAGGCATGGTGGCACATGCCTGTAGTTCCAGCTACTTGGAAGGCTGAGAAGTAAAGGATCGCCGGAGTCCAGCAGGTCGAGGCTGCAGAGGCCATGACCAGCATGCCACTGCACTCCAGCCTGGG
>NW_007062577.1:0-360 GCF_000164805.1 Carlito syrichta
ATTAAATAGTGAGGTGGCTGGCTGGACAGTTGGATACCAGTCGGCTTAACTAGCCAGCCACGCTGCTGGTCAGCCAGCTAGCCAACCGACTGAACTAGCTGGCCACCTACCTGACCAGCCAGCTAAACAGCTGACGTAATGTGCCAGCATCCTAGCTAGCCAGCAGGCTAACCAGCTAACATAACTAGCTGACTAAAGTAGATAGCCATCCGGTTAGAAAGTTTGCTTAACTAGCTAGCCACCTAGCTAGCCAACCAGTTAGCCAGGTCACTTAACACGCTGACTTAACTAGCTAGCCAGCCGGCTAGACAGCTGAATTAATTAGCTATCTACCTACCTCGCAAGGTGGCTAGCCAGCTG
>NW_007062578.1:0-412 GCF_000164805.1 Carlito syrichta
ACAGTCTCCACCAAGACAGCTGGTTACTACCGCCCTCGTGCCCGCTGGAGGAGTGGCTGGAACAAGTTGCCATTCTACATCTACAAGGGACTTTTATAGAATTTTCGCCTGCAGAAATCTTCACCTTCAGTGCCTATCTCTGGGCCCTGTTCTGGCTAGTTCTGTGCCCTTCCCCCACCTCACCCCACAATGCCCACCCACATCCAGCAGGAAGCAGCCAGAAAGAATAACGAAGTTCCTCTTCCAAATAAACAGAAAAGGTGGGAAGGAAAGACACAGGGAACAGTCAGAAGGGAGTCTCCTGAGATGGCGCTAAAACACCATATGGAACCAAAGACAACCTGCTCTTCCTGCGCACGTGAAACTTAAACCTGTACACAAATATTATCTCCCTATAGGAATACTACCTCAT
>NW_007062579.1:0-1136 GCF_000164805.1 Carlito syrichta
CAGATGTTAAACCCTTACCCCATAAAAAATGCTGCCTCACAACCGAAACAAAGAAATCACATTTAAATACATAATGGTCAAATTTCACAACAAGGATAAAATATAAATCAAAATATGTTCCTAAAGAAAAACAATAGGCTGCATACAAAGAGATGAGTATCAATCTAGTGTCATATTTCTTCCTTGCAGCACTGTATGCCTTAAGACAGTGAACCAGTGATTTCAAACCTAGAATTCTATACTCAGCAAAACTGTCAAATACCTACAAATACAGAATAAAGATATTTTAAGACATGTGATTGCTTAAGTTTATGTCCCATATACTATCTAAAAATATATATTTTATTGATGATGTGGGCTATTAAAATAAAAGTCCAAATCAAGATAGAGAAAAACCTATCAGTAGTTCATCATTCTCTCATTTAAAAATACTTTCTTCACTTTGAAAGTATACACCACTCTCTTAGTTCTATCACTTCACTGACCTTTTTTGCAGATCTTATCTTCTTAATCTTCAAAAGTTCAAGTTTGCCAAGAATCTAGCCTCAGGCCTTTTCTTTTATAGCTACTAAATTCTTATTGATTTCATTTACTACCAGAGCTTTAATTAGCTAAATGCCATCAATACACTGAAAACTACCTGCAACGGGTAAAATAGTGTCCCCTAAAAAATCAAGTCACTTTGAACCTCAGAATGTAACCTTATATAGCAACATGGTCTTTCATGAGTAGACACTTCTCAAAAGAAGACATACGGGCAGCCAACAGACACATGAAAAAGTGCTCAGCCTCACTCATCATCAGAGAAATACAAATCAAAACCACATTGATATACCACCTAACCCCTGTAAGAATGGCTATCATTAACAAAACAAACAACAACAGATGCTGGCCAGGATGAAGATAAAAAGGAACACTTCTACACTGCTGGTGGGAAAGCAACTACTGCAACCTCTCTGGAAGACAGTGTGGTGATTTCTTAAAGAACTAAAAATTGACCTTCCATATGACCCAGCAATTCCCCTATTTGGAATATACCCGGAGGAACTCAAATCATTCTACAAAAAAGATACCTGCAGATGTATGTTTGTTGCAGTTCTATTCACAATAGCAAAAACACAGAACCAACCATGATG
>NW_007062579.1:1580-2099 GCF_000164805.1 Carlito syrichta
AACTGCTAGGGGAGGGAGGGGTATACCTCATCAACAAGGGTACCTGCATAATCAACATTTATATACCTAGCCCTGAATTGTACCCCTCATCTTTATAATAAAAAAAGAGGGTCTTTGATGATTTAAGTAGATAATAATCTTAAGATAAAATTTATCCTGGATTTAAAATTGACCCTAAATCCAATGAATACTATCCTTATAAGAAAAGAAAACACAAAGAGAAACCCAGAGAAAGTCATATGAAGAATGAAGCACAGATTGGAGCTATGCAGTCACAAGCCGAAGAATATGTGGAGCCCCCAGAAGCCAGAACAGTGAAGGAAGGATTCTTTTTAGAGTCTTCAGAGGGAGTAAGGGCTCTACTGACAACTGATTTCAGACATCTAGCCTCCAGAACTATGAGATGCACATCCTTATTGTTTTAAGTTACCCAGTTTGTGGCACTTTGTTATAGCAATCCTGGCAAAATACTACATTATTTTCTTTACATTTTCTTTCTTTTCTTTTTTTTTTTTTTTG
>NW_007062579.1:2119-8649 GCF_000164805.1 Carlito syrichta
CACCGCAGCCTCGACCTGCTGGGCTCCAGCGATCCTTCCGCCTCAGCCTTCCAAGTAGCATTTTCATTACAGACCTGTCTCCTCTATTCCAGACCTGTATATTTAATTTATCATTCCACATTTCCACTTAGATATAAAACATCTCCTTCTGAAGTCTTTCCAATCTCAGATAGTGGTAATATAAAGTGGTTACTCAGACAAAACATTCTTTTATTCATTACTAATTTCTCTCGTTCCATCATACTCCTTATCAAACCCATCAGCAAGCCTACTGACAATGGGGCAATATCTTTCAAATATATCTGGAATTTAATAATCACTCATTTTTTTTTTTTTTTGAGTCGGAGTCTCACTGTCGCCTAGACTGGAGTGCAGTGGCACACTCATGGCCACTGCAGCCTCCACCTACTGAACTCAGGCGATTCTTCCACCTCAGCCTTCCAAGTATATGAAACCACAGGTGTGCACCATCATGCCCAGCTAATTTTTTTAATTTATTACAGAGACGGGGTCTTGTCAAGTTGCCCAGGCTAGTCTCAAACTCCTGGGCTCAGGCAATCATCTCACCTCCACCTCCCAAAGTGCTGGGATTACAGGCCTGAGCCATTGTTCTCAGCCTAATAATCCCTTCTAGCAGCTTCATACTTACTATGCCAGTCCATTCACTATCATCTCTCACCTATTAATATAACAGTCTAATTTATCTCCCTGATTCTATTTTTCCCCCTCCTGTGCATTCTGAATCATAGCAGACAGATGATCCTTATAAGATATATGTCATATTATGTCATATCTCTGCTCAGGTCCTATTTTTCATTCATAGAGAATTTCAGGAAAGAAGTATCTTGGGAAATAGCTGTAGGGGATATATACTGTTATTAACAACTTTCTATTGCTAAGGCTGAAGGATATGTTTCCCAGAAGTCCTTTCCCTGCATATGGATCTGTGTTAGAGTTTAACAATGAGCAGAACATATAGATTCACCAGAAAGAAGGCAAAAACAATTATTCTTAGGAAGTCATGGTGATTAGTGTCAGTGGTTCCAAGGGCACTGGCTTCTCTCAGTTCTAGTGCATCAGTCTGAAGTGATCAGTGAATATTTTGCAAATCTTCTGGTTGCAGCCTCAAGGATTACTTCCCCAACCTCTCCCTCATCTTCATAATCCTAATTTTCTAGATAAAACTTCTTATTACCATAATACTTGTAGTGACTCTGTTTTCCTGATTGAATGCAGACTGATACAGAAGAGTCTATAGACCAGAAGATATAATGGAGAATTGACTTTAAGTAATAAACGTAGTGAGGAGTAAAAGAAAAATGACTGTCAATTAGGAACGTCAAAATAAGAATTGCTATGCATATACTATTTGTCTCAAATATACAATATTTACCTGGTCACATTAATATAAACTCTATGGATTTTCAATTTTTCAATATAATCTATAGTGTCAGCATGGAATATTTAGTTATGGTTAGTGAACAGAACTTAAGTATCAATCTTGATAATATGAAAAGTCAGAAGACAGAAGTTCGAAGACAGAGGTGAGGAGCAGGATAGATACCTCTGTATTACACAGTGGGGAATCAAGAAAAACTATCTGTAGTTGATAAAATGAGAAATGAAGGAGGAAATACATATTGCTGAAGGCTGAAAGGTAACTACTAGAGTAACTGAAACTAGTGATATAACAATGTTGAAATGACACGAGTAGGAAGGGTGATGGTATAAGAAAGGTAAATTCTCATCTATCATAGTCAGTGTCCACTGACCAATTCAACCAAGCATGGCATAAACACATTAAACACATAAACACATTAAAAGAATGAAAAGTTGTCCTTCTCAGCAGCCTGTCTCAACTAGAGCTTAATTAGAGAATTAAGCCCAAATGCCCCAAGGAATTCTGTGTAAATCATGAGTTAACTTCTTTCCTATATATCTGGTATGATGTTAATCATATTCTATCTTTGGGAGATATAAGAAAATAGTTCTTCAGGTCATTTTCTGGTTGAGTTCATATGAGGAATTCCTTTTAAGAAAGGATGCTATAAAGTGAGCAGGAAGTAAGTCGGGGACTATGCACTTTCATTCTAAATTCTTCCATGTCATGTAATATCTTTAAATCATGTGTCTCTTTTACTACTTGGAAGGCTGAGGTGGAAGGATCGCCGGAGCCCAGCAGGTCGAGGCTGCAGTGGCCAGGATCGGCCACTGCACTCCAGTCTGGGCGACAGAGTGAGACTCCGACTCAAAAATAAATAAATAAATAAACAAATAAATAAATAAATAAATAAACCATGTGTCTCTTTTCTTTAATACACATAAAATATTTTAAAAAAATATTTAGTAGCCTAAGTGTAGAAATGTTGAATACAATAGCATAACAGGATAGCGATTCAGCTAATAGCAATATCTAGATGTAAAGAAAAATGAGACAGAAGCTCTAGAAAAGATGTCAGGAAAACAACTCCCTCAGGTCACCTCCCACTGTGGGAGCTTCTCTGACCTCTCAATAAATTCTGCTTTCTCACACACACAAAACAATTGTCAGGACTGGAGATACAAATGTAAGCTAATCAGAATTGATATTTGCAAGACGCTACTAAAATTAGACCTTGCTGGATGAAACTGCTAAAGTTGAGATATAGAGAGGCAAAAAATAACAAAGGACAGTCTTCAGGGAAAATTGTGAGGTCTCAAAAAAAGGAAGAGAAACTATAAGAGGGTGTGTTAGCAGACAAGTGGAAAGACCACAAGTTTAACCACGCAAGAACCAAAGGAGAAGAGAGTGTCAACACTAAAGAAATTTTACAATTGCCTCAGGATATATATTTGAGAACAAACATTTTTGGTTTAACATAGAATTGAAACTCTGTCTAATTTATGAACAAAAAGTTAAACAAGACACTTAATGAAAGGGAATTCTAAAAACTCCTTAAAACTTCTTTAAAATCCTTTTAGTTTTGTTCTTAAGAATTCTTTTTAAAAATCTTTGCACTTCTATCCCCTTCATGACATAGCCCATGTGTAGAGTATGAGGCTTGGAATAGTTTTTTTTCATTCATTTAACAAGTATTTATCAAATGTCTATCATATAATTCACTATGATAATATATTTAAGAGCTCATAACCCTCTAAAAAAAGACATAGCATGAACACGAACAACTCAGATAACAAAGTAGGTACCTTGAGACCTTCAGAAGAAGAAATACATGAATTTAGGAAAGAGGTGTTACCTCACTCTGAAACCTATAAGTAAAAGTTCAGTGAAAACCAGTCCACTGGAATAAGACATGGCTGAGCAGAAACTTCAAGCTTTATTTCCACCAATACTAGAAAATTACTTAAAACATTTATTCATTTATTACAATGTGATCAAGTACATACTTCAAAAGCAGGCTTTTAAAAAAATGAGATGATATTAGTTAGGTCCCAAAAGAATATGAACGTGAAGCATCTGCTAGCTCTATAATAATAAGTAGATTGCTCTTAATCAAGGTAAAAACAGGAAAGTCTTAATCCCTATGTTTCCCAAAGCCACTTTCTAATAGCAAGGATTAGATTGTCTACTTGATCTACTTCAAGATTATTTCTGGAAGAAGAAGAAAGAAGCTGATTTTCCTAAACTGTCTAGTAAAAATAAGAGGGTTAGAGTGTTGTTGTGTAATAATTTACTGCAAGCTTTCTAATTATTAACATAGTGCTGCAAAAGGCTTTATGCATTTTGATGAGCTCACTTACGGTTATTGAGGAAAATGAGTTCTGAATGGTACGCCAGGAATAATAAGATGACAGCCAAAATAGCTAACCTGTGTTTATTTGCAAACAAACTGACAAACCTACATTACAAGAAATACTGCTTTGAGTGAAATGGGCTCATTGATGTCAATAAACAAAGAAATGCAATGTTATGGTTTTCATGTATCTGAATAAGAAGTTGTCGAATAGAGCTTTGAGTGGTTACCAACCAGGAAATGGACAGATGGACAGCTACTACTGGCTTATAGCAAGTGTCATATGTCTGTCAGATGATCCACTTTCAGACCATTTTATTATAACAACTGCTATCTCTGCTGAAACACCCATTAGCCCGATACAGGTTTCTCAGCCAGTAAGGAAACATCACATCTCTCCCAGATAGATAACTGAAGGGAAAAATACCAAAAAGAAAGCAATTGAGCAAGCCAATAACTCCTTCCAATTACAATTATGTGAAACAGCCTATGGGTTTCTTAAAGACAGGTTTGCTCTTTAGTGGTGTTCTAAATCCTCTTAACCATCCATCCTGATGGCAACTGTCTGGTTCTGTCAAAATGAGGTCAAAATTTTTCCAGACTAATTAAATTTTGTGTTCACTTTAACATCCTATTTCTTTATGATCAATCAGATCAGTTGCATAATCCAATTTTATTGCAAAGGCAACCATAAATGATAGATCAAAGGAAGGGGTTTTCAATCCTCAGTGTTTGATCCTACAGACTCAGTCTAATTGTGTACTTATGTAACAGATCTTTAAAAAATCCTTTTGTTTTCATTTTATGATTATTTGATGTAATCTGAGAAACAGGAGAGGGAAGGTAATTGACAATTATTTGGTTACTGACTGCTAGATATTTTTGTCTAGCTTTTGCATGTAATTTCTATTACATCATTATTTATACAGGCACACACAACTTTTTTTTTTAGATTTACAGGATAGGAGAAATGATATTGAAGCATTCACAAGAAAAACAATCTCTAGACTAACAGAACTGCTACTAGCTACTTATAGTTTCCTGTGACAGAACATATTTCCCAGGATTCATCTTGCTACTGTTAAGAGAGAAGTTACAACATTGTAAAGAGGCTCAGTAAAAAGTCTGTCCTTTCAGTAGCTTCAGAGCATTAGTCAACAACATGAAGATTTGGAAGTCTGGTTTTATCTATACTGGCTCAATGTTAAGCTGCTAGAGCACAGGGAATGATCTCAATGCATGGTGATGAAAGAGTGATTAAATAAATTATGGCACATGCATAAAATGGATGTTATAGAGCTTCTTAAAATGACACTTTAACAAATTCTTAAGGACATGGAAAAATACTTGTGATAAATATAATGAAAAAGGGTAGAATCAAAATTATGAATAAAGCATTATTTCAGTATGTAAATATTCATGAATAAGATAGCAGTTATCACCAACTGATAATATCACAGATGAATTTTATTTCCTTTGTACATGTTTCTTCATTTTATAAATTTTCGAAAATTAAATATACATTGTTATTTTAATTTTAAAAGATTTATACAAAATATATTATTAGAGTTCATAAATAAAACCACAATGGCTTAGAAGAGTGGTTCACATGTACATCTTACATAAATTAATGTCTCAAGAAGATGGTCAAGGCCATCTTATCTCTTACTGTACCTCTTCTATGAATTCCATGCTCAGAGAGTTGCACTGACCCTTCCCTACACATGAACTAGACTTTTCTACTGCCAGCTTTTGCTTTCCAGAATATACATTCCCTTCCCTTTGATTCATAAAAATCATATTTTTCAAAGTTCTTCACAAGTCATATGTATTCAAGATGCCATTCCAAATTCTCTGGATTTTACCTCTTCTGATGAACTTATCACAATCTGTTAAATGCCTGTCAGTCTTATAAAACAAAATGTGAGGCCTAGAGGGCCTCTGAATCCCTCTGCTTCTAGGATACAGCCTAGTGCATAGTAACCTCAATACATATTTGTTGAACTTTAATAAAGTCATCGTCAACAAACAAGACTGAGTCATGAGTGGAATGCACTTAGATTCACATATGGAGTTTTCAATACAATCCAAAAAGGTGTTACTTTAAGCAATTATATGTCATCAAAGGAAATAATTCTCTAGTGAATTTGAAAAGTGTTAGTTTTTCAAATTCTGGCCTGCAGTTACTAGCATCAAACAAGAAGAGTATTTGAACTTTAAAGTCAAAGAGAAAATGCCAGGGAGACAGGCCTGAAAGTTTAAACTATCATTTTCCTGTGAACACGTCATTCAAATAATATGATGTGCACTGACATCTGTCATCTTATTTTCATGTAACAAATACTTTCAGAATTACACAATTATTGCTTTAAAATTTAAATGTGGAACTTTAAGGATAAATCACAAATATTAAATTTTCCCAACTTTTAACTGAAACTATTTTAAATATAATAAATAAAAGTAGTTGTAATGCACAACTATAAAAGTAAACACTCTATACTTCTAAATTCCTATGAAAGTTGATTTAAAAAACAGAAAACCTAGCCGGGCTCGGTGGCTCAGCCTGTAATCCCACTCCTTTGGGAGGTTGAGGTGAGTGGATTGCCTGAGCCCGCGGGTTCGAGACCCGCCTGGGCAGCGAGACCTCATCTCTACAATAAGTTAAAAAAAAACAGCTGGGTGTGGTAGCGCATGCCTGTAATTCTGGAAAACGATCTACAGGTTGAGTAATAAAAGGTAATTAAATTTTAGCGTATTATGCAATGGAACTTATGTTGTAGAATATTTAACTCCATG
>NW_007062580.1:0-537 GCF_000164805.1 Carlito syrichta
GGTCTCAAACCCGCGGGCTCAGGCAATTCACTCACCTCAGCCTCCCAAGGCGCAGGATTATAGGAATTAGCTGTGTGACTTTGGACACATCATTACAATTATCTATATTCTCATCCATCAAATTAAGAGGTTTAAAAATAACTTAGAGAGCGAAGTCACCTCTAAAATTCTACCAAATACGCATACACTTACATATATGTGTGTGTGTGTGTGTGTGTGTGTGTGTGTGTGTGTATTTGTTCAGCCTGTAATTATTTAAAGTAAAAAGTCAAAATATAGGGTTGAAGTCTTTCACCTTTTATTCTGAGTCTATAGCATTTCTTTCTTACTTTTTCCACTTTTCTCTGCTCCACCTCTGTTGATGTTCACCAAACTGTCATAACAAAACTGTGCTTCACTCTGCTTAAACATAGTCCTCTTAAAGAACTTCCACTTTGCCTACTCCTTTTTCCTAAACAGGGAATCAAGGAAGGAAGAAATCAACAGAG
This sequence comes from Carlito syrichta, assembly GCF_000164805.1. Classification (NCBI taxonomy): domain Eukaryota; kingdom Metazoa; phylum Chordata; class Mammalia; order Primates; family Tarsiidae; genus Carlito; species Carlito syrichta. Next base: position 489 of record NW_007062580.1, read on the forward strand.
CAATATCACACATTTTGGTTTGCAGTTTTCTTTTAATGATGTTTGTTAA
>NW_007062581.1:0-393 GCF_000164805.1 Carlito syrichta
TCAGTTGTCTAGCCACCTGGGTAGCTAGTTAAAAAGCTGGTTAAGTCAGATGGGAAGCCAGCTGGCTTACTAGTTATTTCAGCTAAATTCAACTGGACAGTTACGAATCTAGCTAGTTAAGTCAGGTAGATATGTCAGTTCTCTAGCTAGATAAGTCAGTTAGCTATGTGATAGCTAGCTATGTAGCTAAAAAGTTAAATCAGCTAGTTAAGTCAGCTGGCTAGCTTGGTAGCTAGCTTGTTAAGTAAGCTAGTTAAATAAGCTGGCTAGCTAGTTGTCAGTTAGTTAAGTCAACTGGTTAGCCAGCTGCCTAGCAGGATAGCTATCTAGTTAAGTCAGCTGGGAAGCCAGCTGGCTAAATAGTTAAGTCACCTAGTTTAGTAAGCTGGCTGG
>NW_007062582.1:0-513 GCF_000164805.1 Carlito syrichta
ATGGGGGGGGAGGAAGGGGAAGAGGGTGGGAGCCACAGGCGACTCCGAGCAGAGGGGGAGCCCTTGGACTTATGTCAAGCGGGAGATCCTGGCTGGCGGTGGAGAACAGGCTCCAGGGGGAGGATCCTGGCGGGAGACGTGGCAGCTCCGGCCGGCATCCACGAGGTGGGGACAAGCCGTGGGGCTCTGGAAGTGCCATGAAGGCGGAACCAAGGTCCTCCGGTGGATGGGATGAAGGGGCAGAGAGGAGCCAGGAGGAGCCCGGAGGCCGTCAGAGCTTCCGTCTGAGCAGCTGGGCAGGGGTGGTGGTGGCCCCCGGGCAGGGCGAGCTCGGAGAGGCAGGCTGGCAGGCAAGGGGGGAGCCCTCTGGCCGGGGAGTCTGAGTCAGGAGGCCGCTGGGACGAGCCTCTGGGCTCTCGGAAGGGGCCCAGGCGGGCACGCTAAGTGGGAGCCGTGCGAGAACAGGCCTCGGGGGAGAGGGCATACAAGAGGCCAGGGACCCACCCGCGGCAG
>NW_007062583.1:0-359 GCF_000164805.1 Carlito syrichta
CTAAACTCAGTCAGCAGGTTGAGTCATGTTGTTAGCTAGCTAACTAACGGGTTAATTCAGAATGTTGAGATAGCTAGTTAGCAAATGGGTTGAGTCAGCTACTTGACTAGGCTAACTAGCTAGATGCCTAACGAGTTGTCAGATGGATGGTCAGCTAAATAGCTAGGTAGCTAACGCATTAAGTCAGCTGGTTGAGTCAGTTAGTCAGCTAATTAGCTAATGAGATAAGTCAGATGAGTAAGTCACCTAGCTAGCACATTAGATAATGATTAAGTTAACTAGTTATCTAGCTGGTTAGCACAGCTAGCTAGCAAGGCAGCTAACAATTTAAGTCAGCTTGTTAGCTAGCTAGCCAGGTA
>NW_007062584.1:0-483 GCF_000164805.1 Carlito syrichta
CTCCCAAGTAGCTGGGACTACAGGCATGCGCCACCATGCCTGGCTAATTTTTTTATTTTTATTTTTTGTGGAGATGGGATCTCGCTCTGTGGCCCAGGCTGGCTTGAACTTCTGGGCTCAAGCGATCCTCTTGCCTCGGCCTTCCAGATGTGAGCCGCTGTGCCCGGCCTGCTTCTTTGCTTCTTGATGGCTTCAGCTTTGTTTTCCTGAAACAGCACTTTCTCATTGAACTTTTACGTGGGATCCCTTCCCCCTGACAGTGGAGACTGACGGAAGCAGATCTGCTCTGGGGGGGTGGGTGGCTCCTCTCCCCTTTCTCTTCGTCTTCTCCTGGTGGCATCCGTCTGGCTCTGGAGAATCCCAGGGCTGGGGAACCACAGTGGAAACCACCCCATCCCTTCCTGGCCCTCCTCCCTGCCCACCTTCCCTCCAAAGCTTGGTAGCACGACTGGGCCTGGGGTAGCATCCTTGCTAAGTTGTAGA
>NW_007062585.1:0-396 GCF_000164805.1 Carlito syrichta
ATACAAACAAAATAGTTGGAGTTACAATCCCAATAACCATAACAAAAATAAACCAAAAAAAAGAGCTCAAAAATGCTTTGTAATTCTTTTTGTCCTTGGAATATATTCCTCTAAATGTATATAATGGAAGTATTATGATAAAAAATTACATGAATTAATTTCTTTTTCTGTGTAGTTATGATACCAACTTTAGGTACAGTAAAGGTTGTTTGTATTTATTTTTAACATGTTTGTTTTTTATTTCCTCTGTTTTATTTGTTTATTTTTAAATGTATGAAACATAAATATGTATAATCTGTATAATTGTACATTCAGAGAAGTCTAGTTCCCAGTCTTATTCCTTCCCTCAATTCTCAACTACCTTGTTATGTAACCCTTTTTTTTTTTTTTTTAATA
>NW_007062586.1:0-500 GCF_000164805.1 Carlito syrichta
GGCAACTGGGTGAGACCAGTTAAATAAAAAATTAGCCGGGTGTGGTAGTGCATGCCTGTAGTTCTGGCTACTTGGAAGGCTGAGAAGGAAGGATGGTTGGAGTCCAGCAGGTTGACGCTGGGGTGGCCATGAGTGTGCCACAGCACTCCAGCCTGGGCGACTGAGTGAGACTCCAACTCAATAATAATAATAATAATAATAATGGCTCAAATAAGTGATATTTGAAAGAGTGCTTAGGTGAGACAGAGGGACGGGTGGGCAGTGCTTGTTTTGACAGCAAGACTAAGACTGGAGGAGCAGAAGGAAAGGAGAAAGGTCTAGGGCAGTCCCAGCATATCCCCAGTCCCTCCTCCCCAACCCCCATTTTCTCCCTCCTTCCTTCCATTAGGGCCCAAGTTCCCCAGGAGGGGAACAAAGGTCCCAAGATACAAAGGTCTAATTATGTAGAAAGTGCCTTAGAAAGACATGTGCAAAGGACTATGGGAGACAAGAGGAGGGTA
>NW_007062587.1:0-375 GCF_000164805.1 Carlito syrichta
CATTCATCTCCATTCCATTCCAATTCATTCCTCTACATTCCAATCCATTCCATTCCAATCTATTCCATTCCTCTTCATTCCATTGCATTCCTTTCCATTCCATTCCAGTCAATTTTTTTACATTGTATCCCATTCCACTCTATTCCATTCCAATCCTCTGCATTCCTCACCATTCCATTGCAATTCATTCCATTCCATCAGATTCAATTCCATACATCTGCATTCCTTTTCTCTCCTTCCCTCTCCATTCTATTCCTTTCCACTCTATTGCATTCCTCTCCATTTACATTCTTCTAGATTCCTTTCTACTTCTCTCATTCCATTCCTCTCCATTCCATTCCACTCTTCTTCAAACCATTCCATTCCATTCCATTC
>NW_007062588.1:0-379 GCF_000164805.1 Carlito syrichta
AAGTAGCTGGAACTACAGGTGTGTGCCACCACACCCGGCTAATTTTTTGATTTATTGTAGCGATGAAGTCTCATCAAGTTGCCCAGGCTGGTCTCGAACTCCTGGATTCAGGCAGTCCTCTTGCATTGGCCTCCCAAAGTGCTGGGATTACAGGCATGAGCCACCATACCCAGCTAGCTTACACTTTGACCAGGAATCTGTCCCAGAGACTATGTGTAAGAATGCACAGTATTGTGTACAAAGATTCCTTCAGTGCATTGTACCAGCAGAATAATGGAACTTAATAATGGAACTTCACCAGACTTAATGGTCGTTAAATCTGGGGAGGAAGGAAGGACGTACACGGGCCCCTCAATTCCTGTTCCGCATGCTTTTGTAT
>NW_007062589.1:0-559 GCF_000164805.1 Carlito syrichta
ATCTATGAAAGAGAATCTGCCTCCACCTTTCTCCAGGCAGAGATTTCCATTGCCCTGCCCACCTATCAACAAACTCCACCTCGGTTCATAAGGTAATGTTGCTAAACAGGAGACAAAGCCCCACCCCTAAGTTGAATCAGATAAAAGCAACTCCCAGGCAGCCAAACCCAAGCTGTGAGTAAACCTAGCAGCCTACAATGGAAAAACAAAAGGGAGAGGCCGGAGATCAGAGCTGAAGTGATTTTAGTCTGATCTCTTATTGTGACTTATGGTTTTATCATTTTGACTGTTTATTTTGATCACGTTCATTATTTGCCTTCTGACTTACACTGTTTCATGTTTATATTGGTCTGTCTCCGTGTAGCTATCAGTATTCTTTAGGGAATCTTTCTTACGTGTGTTCTTCCACTTCTCTCTGGCCTTGCGTCTCTTTCTCACCTGATAATTGGTATGTATGTCTATTATCCCTCTCGCTCTTCTCTCTCTCTAACTTCCTACTGACTCCCCCTTCCTCCATTATTTTCCTCTTTTATACCCCCATTTTAATCTAGGAACCAAG
>NW_007062590.1:0-454 GCF_000164805.1 Carlito syrichta
CCATGCCCGGTTAATTTTTTTTTTAAACTTATTGTAGAGTTGAAGTCTCACCACTTTAAAGGCTGGTCTCAAAGCCAGGGGCTCAGGCAGTCCTCTTGTCTCGGCCTCCCAAAGTGCTGGGATTATAGGCATGAGCCACTGTGTCCAGCTCCCAACAGGTAATCTTAAAACCCTCAAACCTCACCCGCCATCCCCCTTTTTGGAGTCCACAGCATCTATTATTCCTTCTGTATGTCCATGTGTGCCCATTGTTCAACTCCTACTTATAGGGAACACATGTGGTTTTTTATTTTTATTTATTTTTATTTATTTTTATTTTTTTGAGTTGGAGTCTCACTCGGTCACCCAGACTGGAATGCAGTAGCCGCTCCTGGTCACCGCAGCCTCGACCTGCTGGGCTCCGGCGATCCTTCCGCCTCAGCCTTCCAAGAATCTGGAACTACAGGCGCGCACT
>NW_007062591.1:0-403 GCF_000164805.1 Carlito syrichta
CTGCCCTCCAGTCTGGGCGACAGAGTGAGACTCCGACTCAAAAAAAAAAAAAAAATTATTTTTGTAGAGACGAGGTCTTGCCGTGTGGCCCAGGCTGGTCCCGAACCCGTGGGCTCAGGCCATCCTCTTACCTCGACCTCAAGTGCCCATGAGATGCCCAGGACTTTTCGTGTGTTCATGCCACAGCCCGGCGGTGCAGATACCGTTATTAGTCCCAGATGGGGAAACTGAGACCCGGGGTGAGGTTAAACCAGGAAGGGGCAGAGCTCTGCCCTTTTGCTAATTTGATTTTTTTTTCTTTTTTTGAGTCGGAGTCTCACTCTGTCGCCCAGACTGGAGTGCAGCGGCCGCTCCCGGCCACCGCAACCTCAACCTGCCGGGCCCCGGCGATCCTTCCGCCTCA
>NW_007062592.1:0-355 GCF_000164805.1 Carlito syrichta
CAGCTAGTTAAGGCAGCTGGCTATCTAGGTAGCTAGGCAATTAAGTCAGCTGGCTAGCCAGCTGGCTAGCTATTTAAGTCAGATAGTTAAGACAGTTGGCTAACCAATTTGCTAGCTAGGTAGCTGGATAGTTATGTCAGCTGTTTAGCCAGCTGGCTAGCTACATAAGTCACCTAGCTAATTCAACTGGATAGCCAGTTGGCAAGCTATGTAGCATGCTAGTTAATTCAACTGGCTAGAAAGCAAGTCAGCTAGTTGAGACAGCTATTTAAGTCTGTTGGATAGCCAGCTGGCTAGATAATTATGCCACCTAGTTAAGTCAGCTGCCTATCCAGGTGGCTAGAGAGGTACAGAA
>NW_007062593.1:0-437 GCF_000164805.1 Carlito syrichta
TGACTTAACTAACTGACTTAACTAGCTAGCCAGCTGGCTCACAGGCTGACTTAATTACCTCGCTACCTAGCTAGCCAGCTGGATACCCAGCTGATGTAACTAGCTGACTTAATGTGCTAGACAGCTTGCTAGCCAGCTGACTTAACTAGCTTGCAACCTAACTAGTCATCTGGCTAGCCAGCTGACTTAAGTAGTTGACTTAACCTGATAGCCAACTGTCTAGCCAGCTGACACAACTAGCAGATTTAAATAGTTAGCCTGATGACTACCAGTTGACTTTATTAGCTCACTACCTAGCTAGCCAGCTGGCTTGCCAGCTAACGTAACTAGGTGACTAAACTAGCTAGCCATGTTTCTAGTCAGCTGACTTAACTAGCAAGCTACCTAGCTAGCCAGCTGGCTAGCCAGATGCCTTAACTAGCTGACAACACTAGCTA